>NC_074675.1:33977610-33984513 GCF_029448725.1 Salvelinus fontinalis
ACACACAAAAATCTATCATTTTTTATTTTATTTTTATTTAACCTTTATTTAACCAGGTAGGCAAATTGAGAACACGTTCTCATTTACAATTGCGACCTGGCCAAGATAAAGCAAAGCAGTTCGACACATACAACAACACATAGTTACACATGGAGTAAAAACAAACATATAGTCAATAATACAGTGAAAAAAAATAAGTCTATATACAATGTGAGCAAGTGAGGTGAGATAAGGGAGGTGAAGGCAAACAGATATATGTATAAATAAATAAAATATCATGAAGTCACGTCCTTGCAATACCAAAGCACTAACTGTCAAATTACCACACCGTCCAACCAATTGGTTCAACACAGTCATCAGGTGTGCAAACACTCGTTTGCTTAATTGTAGACACACCAATCAGGTGTATAAGCACTATAAAAAGCAGCAGGTGAGTTCATCGGTCTTCAAGCACAATGGAAAGAGTCAGAGAAAGAGTAAGACGAGGAGGAGGACGAGGAGGACGAGGAGGAGGAAGACAAGAAGGTGCTCAAAGAGGACCGAATCTGACAAATGAGATCCGCGCAACACTGGTTGACCATGTTGTCAACCACGGCCTGACGCTAGAGGAGACTGGACTGCGAATACAGCCAAATCTAAGCCGATATACAGTGGCAAGTGTGATGAGAACATTACGACTGGAAAATAGGTATTGTAAAAATATCATCATATCAAAAACATCTGCACGGTTTCAGTAACTGCTTACAGTACCGTATTCTATGCACTATCAGCACTTCTGTTACCTTTTCCTGTGAAATTACTGTACTATTGTATACTGTTTTTTTTTTCTACATAGGATTGAGGGTCAGGGACGACAAGGGGGAAGGCCTCCTATGTTCACAGAACAGCAAGAGAGGGAGATAGTAAACATGGTTTTGGCCAACAATGCTATAACACTCAAGCAGCTCCAAGCTAACATTGTCAATAACCACACCATTTTCAACGATATCCATCAGGTCTCAACATCAACACTGGCACGCATCCTAAAAAAAAACATATTCAAATGAAGCAAATTTATCGAGTGCCTTTCGAGCGCAATTCCCGAAAGTGTGAAACGACTGCGGCATGATTATGCAGAGGTATGTATTCACTTTAGCAGTGTGATCTTGCATACTGTCTCATAATCTTTTACTGTACTGTAATATGTATACTAGATCTACACTGAACTACACAATTTTGCCTGACACTGTTTTTCAGAGTTTTACGAATGGATGGAGAGGAGATCCAGCATGAGTTCATTTACGTAGATGAGGCTGGGTTCAACCTGACGAGAACACGAAGGAGGGGAAGAAACATCATTGGCCACAGGGCTATAGTCAATGTCCCAGGGCAACGTGGGGGTAATATAACACTCTGTGCCGCCATTACACAGAATGGGGTCCTCCACCGCCATGCCCATATGGGCCCTTACAACACATCACTCATACTTACATTCTTGGACCAATTGCACAACATAACAGCAGTAAATCAAATCGATCATATGCAATACATTGTTGTCTGGGACAATGTGTCTTTCCACCGCTCTGCTCTGGTTCAGAACTGGTTTCAGCAACATCCACATTTCACCGTCCTATATCTTCCACCATACTCTCCATAGTAACCGAAAGGTTGCAAGTTCAAATCCCTGAGCTGACAAGGTACAAATCTGTCGTTCTGCCCCTGAACAGGCAGTTAACCCACTGTTCCTAGGCCGTCATTGAAAATAAGAATTTGTTCTTAACTGACTTGCCTAGTTAAATAAAGGTAAAAAAATAAATTAAAAAAAATTAAAAAAAATCCTCAACCCTATAGAAGAGTTTTTCTCGGCATGGCGGTGGAAGGTATATGATCTCCGTCTCCAGGCTGAGGTACCCCTCATCCAAGCCATGGAGGAGGCCTGTGACCAGATGGAGGTAGCAGCAATGCAAGGATGGATTCGTCATTCAAGACGTTTCTTTCCAAGGTGTTTTGCTAATGACAACATTGCCTGCGATGTTGATGAAATTCTCTGGCCAGATCCAGCTAGGCGAAGAGACAATGTCTAGTTATTTTTTATTTATTTTTTGAACTTACAATACGTAAAGTGACGTTTGGTTACAGTATTATGAATCTCCATGTCAACATTTTGGGCGTGTTGAGAAATAAATGAGTTTCTTCAGTCTGCAACATTGGTCTTGTGTAGTGTTTGGTGAATTTACATTATATTTGTACTTTGTTGATAGTAGCCTACTCTAATCATAGGGAAGTAGAAGTGCTAAAAGTGTTAGGTTTATCACAGCAGAGTGTAACTCGTGCAAACAGAGTATAGTAATGTGAAACGTGTGTGTTTCATATGGTAACAAAGTGTGGTTTTTAAAAAGAAGTGTATAGTTTTTACAAGAGTGTTTAATTTTGCAAAGGATCTGTAGTGTTTTGCTAATTGGGTGTGTGGTTGTGCTAATTGTGTGTAGTGTTTTGAAAACACGGGCCCTGTTTTGAAAATCGTGCTTAAGCAATCAAAAAAAACTGTAATAAAGAAACATTATAATTCAAGCAATGTTATATATGTATGGTTTCTCTGGCAGGGGGCTGGAGTGTTTGTGTTGATAATGATGTACTTTGTTACACACTACACACTACTAAAGTAACCTTTCCTATTGAAGGGGAACCCTGGACATAATGCTGTTCGTGTTGTTGATATTGTACCTCGTGAAATAAATGAACCAATGACGTATCGTCTTTCATCCAGATGCTTCTCCTCCAATGAAACAGACTTTTATTACCACGTCCACCAATTATAACTGAGGTGCGATTGTTAGCGTAGCGGTCTGAATGGCATGGTTTAATCTAACAGAAAACAAGAGCATTTATGAATGCTTTTCAAATGGCACCCTATTCTCTACCTAGTGTACTTTTTTTGACCAGGGTCTGTAGGGCTCTGGTCAAACGTAGTGAACTATGTAGGGAATAGAGTGCCATTTGGGATGCATGTTGAAATGAAGGTAGTGCTGAAATGAAATCCAAACTACTGCAACACAACTAACACAGTTTAGGTCGTTAATGTTAAAATAACATACAGATAAAAACGCAGATGTCATGTTGGGATTATTACCTTTTAAACACCTCAATTTATCCCTTAGTCCCTCTAGACCAGGAGTATTCAACTCTTACCCTATGATGTCCGGAGCCTGCTAGGTTTCTCTTCTACCTGATAATTCATTTCACACACCTGGTGTCACGGGTCTAAACCAGTCCCCGACTAGAGGGGAACAATGAAACAATGCGGTGGAACTGGCTTTCAGGTCCAGAGTTGAGTTGGAGGGCTCGGGATGCTAAAGTAACTCACAGATGAAACGTTGACGTCATGTGGACAACTTTATCCTTCAAACACTTTCTTAGTTGAATTCATTACTTCTGTCTCTAGACATTTAGGGAAGGCCTTTGTGTTCTGTTATCTTTACGTGACATTAAATCCCTTCACTATGAAACCTTTGAGAGGTACAGGGGGTCCGGGGAAAGTGGAGAAAAGGAAAGAGGGAAGATGTGGGTCACGTTCCGCTCACTTCGACACGTTTCTGCCATCATTACATGGTAGGAGAGAGAGAGCTTGGTCGAGTGGGAGTGTACAGCATGTGAGTGTGTTTGTTTCAGAAAGAGAATATGTGTCCTTGAACATGAGTATGACTGTACAAATATGTGTGTGTGTGTGTGTGTGTGTGTGTGTGTGTCGTAGGGGGGGTGGGGTCCTTCCAGCTGTGTTTAGGTTGGGATTGAGATTCCTGTGTGTTTTGTTAATACCCCGCTCAGGGGAGTGTGGGTAAGTGTGTGTAATATTGTGTGTGCCCAAAGCGTGGGACTCCTCCACTGTCCTGGTTCTCCTCTGTGTTATTGCTCCTCAACACACGGCTCCCCCTGACACCTAGGATGTGTTCCAAATGAGGGCGCATAGAGCTCTGGTCAAAAGTAGTGCAGTTTAGAGGGAAAAGGGTGTCATTTGGGACACTAACGAGCCTCTCTGAGCAGGCTCATAGTGATACAATGTCTGGGAGCAAGAACAACAAATACCTACAGCCACTTATTTGTATTTCTTAAAGGGGTTAAGACTGAAAATCATTAGCAAAAAAGTGAAAGGATCGGGAAATGCTGCTCTGAAATATCCAAAGTTCTACTGGCCTTGAAACCAAAAAACGTACACTACTGCACAACAGGTGAGAATATTGTGTGTGCCCAAAGCGTGGAAATGGCGCCGGAGAAGAAGGCAGACGTTTTACGTGTCCCCAACTGATTGTGTTTTTGTTAGTTTATTTGCGTTGTTTGTAACTTCTTTTTTTAAACTTCTTTTGTACATAATGTTGCCGCTACCGTCTCTTATGACCAAAAAGAACTTCTGGACATCAGGACTGTGATTACTCACCATGGACTGGCAGAATCCTTTTTTTATTTGAATGAGTCTGACGAGCCCGACGCGAACGATATACTGCTTTCTCGGGAAAAGGCCCAGATCCCCGTGATTTGCATGAAGAAGAGGCGGAGAAAAAGGGGTCAGAGGGCGGGCTGCCTTCGGAGAATTCGTAGGCGATCGAATAAACCCTCACTTCCTTTAACTCTTCTAGCAAATGTGCAATCTTTGGAGAACAACATTTACGACCTACGCTCAAGATTAAACTACAACGGGACATTCAAAACTGTAATATCTTATGCTTCACAGAGTCGTGGCTGAACTACAACACTATCAACATACAGCTGGTTGGTTGTACGGTGTACCGGCAGGATAAAACAGCGGCATTGAATGAGCTGTATTCCACCATAAGCAAACAAGAAAACGCTCACTCAGTGGCAGCGCTCCGACTAGCCGGGGACTTTAATGCAGGGAAACTTAAATTTGTTTTACCAAATTTCTATCAGCATGTTAAATGTGCAACCAGAGGGGAAAAAAACTCAGAACAACCTTTATTCCACATACAGAGATGTGTACAAAGCTCTCCCTCGCCCTCCAAATCTGACCATAATTATATCCTCCTGATTCCAAGCAAAAATTAAAGCAGGAAGCACCAAAGACTAGATCAATAAGAAAGTGCTCAGATGAAGCAGATGCTAAGCTACAGGACTGTTTTGCTATCACAGACTGGACTATGTTCCGGGATTCTTCCAATGGCATTGAAGAGTACACCACATCAGTCATTGGCTTCATCAATAAGTGCATCGATGATGTCGTCCCCACAGTGACCGTACGTACATACCCCAACCAGAAGTCATGGATTACAGGCAACATCCGCACTGAGCTAAAGGCTTGAGCTGCCGCTTTCAAGGAGCAGGACTCTAACCCAGAAGCTTATAAGAAATCCCGTTATGCCCTCAGACGAAACATGAAACAGGCAAAGCGTCAATACAGGACTAAGATCGAATCGTATTACACCGGCTCTGAAGCTCGTCGGTGGCAGGTCTTGCAAACCATTACAGGCTACAAAGGGAAGCACAGCCGAGAGCTGCCTAGTGACACGAGCCTACCAGACAAGCTAAACTACTTCTATGCTCGCTTCGAGGCAAATAACACTGAAACATACATGAGAGCACCAGCTGTTCCGGAAGACTGTGTGATCACGCTCTCCGCAGCCTTTGTGAGTAAGACCTTTAAACAGCTCAACATTCCCAGGGCCGTAGGGCCGGACGGATTACCAGGACGTTTACTGCGAGCATGCGCTGACCAACTTGCAAATGTCTTCACTGACATTTTCAACCTCTCCCTGTCCGAGTCTGTAATACCAATATGTTTTAAGCGGACCACCATAGTGCCTTTGCCTAAGAAAGGCTGGTCATGGCTCACATCAACACCATTATCCCAGAAACCCTAGACCCACTCCAATTAGCATACCGCACCAACAGATCCACAGATGATGCAATCGCTATTGCACTCCACACTGCCCTTTTCCTCCTGGACAAAAGGAACACCTATGTGAGAATAAAATTAATTGACTACAGCTCAGCGTTCAGCACCATAGTGCCCTCAAAGCTCATCACTAAGCTACGGACACTGGGACTAAACACCTCCCTCTGCAACTGGATCCTGGACTTCCTGACGGGCCACCCCCAGGTGGTAAGGGTAGGTAACAACACATCCCCCACGCTGATCCTCAACACGGGGCCCCTCAGGGGTGCGTTCTTAGTCCCCTCCTATAATCCATGTTCACTCATGACTGCATGGCCAGGCACGACTCCAACACCACCATTAAGTTTGCTGATGACACAACAGTGGTAGGCCTCATCACCGACATAGATGAGACAGCCTATAGGGAGAAGGTCAGATACCTGATCGTGTGGTGCAAGTTCCACAACCTCTCCCTCAACATGATCAAGACAAATGAGATGATTGTGGACTACAGGAAAAGGAGGACCGAGCACGCCCCCATTCTCATCAACGGGGCTGTAGTGGAGCAGGATGAGAGCTTCAAGTTCCTTGGTGTCCACATCAACAACAAACGAACATGGTCCAATAACACCAAGACAGTTGTAAAGAGGGCACACAAAACCTATTCCCCCTCAGGAGACTGAAAAGGTTTGACATGGGTCCTCAGATCCTCAAAAGGTTCTACAGCTGACCCATCGAGAGCATCCTGACTGGTTGCATCCCTGCCTGGTATGGCAACTGCTCGGCCTCTGACCGCAAGGAACTACAGAGGGTAGTGTGAACGACCCAGTACATCACTGGGCCAAACTTCCTGCCATCCAGGACCTCTATACCAGGTGATATTAGAGGAAGGGCTTAAAAATTGCCTAAGACTCCAGCCACCCTAGTCATAGACTGTTCTCTCTGCTACCACACGGCAAGCGGTACCAGAGCGCCAAGTCTAGGTCCAAGAGACTTCTAAACAGCTTCTACCCTCAAGCCATAAGACTCCTGAAAACCTA
>NC_074675.1:33988051-34040551 GCF_029448725.1 Salvelinus fontinalis
GACAGAGGAAGATGGAGAAAGAGGGGGAGAGGGGAAGAGGGAGTTCACTATCCTCTCATGCCTAACCCCCTACTGGCTCTGTGCAGAAGTAAGCTTAATCACTTAAAGACTTTTAGAGTAACAACTATACACATTCTATTACACTGATCCTCTGTGTATTTGTAAAAGATCAGCAACAGATTTGGACTAAAGAAGCACTAAAGGCCACAAGGCTTTGATGATCTCAAATCCACACAGCTTTGCATTGTTTAATTTCCTACCTCTCCATTTCTCTCTCTCTCTCTCGCTCTCTTTCTTCCCCAAAGTGAAGACATATGTTTCAGGGCCCTGGGTCTTGGTGTGGTCCCTTGGGGCCCGAGGCCCTAAGCAGATAAAAGCCTGGTGTTGATGTTAGCAATGCTTAACACAAAGCATCCCGTTGTCCCTCCGCGACCTCTCCCCTCTGGTGGAAACGGATGTTATTGTTTCTCTCTCTCTCTTCCCATCCCCCCTCTCTCTCTCTCTCTCTCTCTCTCTCTCTCTCTCTCTCTCTCTTTCTCTCTCTCTCTCTCTCGGAACTACAGGACTCTAAGTCCTTCCACTCTGCTGGTGTGTCCATGTGTAAGAGGCTTTTCCCCCCCTATGGATAGAAGCTAAGGGTTAGTCTTGTAGATAGGCCTAGGATAGAGATCGGGCTGAGATAAGGGGGGGGAGGTATCTGTATATATCAGTGTGTGTGTCCCATCTCCAGATTTATGGCCCTACAGTGTATACATTTACCACAGATGTTATTGTCTATATGTTTCCCTGACAGCTGATCCTCCTCTGAGCCTAGACTCTAAATGGACATGTTCCAATATGTCACAGTATTATTTATTACATTAAGGCGTTTATAGTTAATAATCTGATTAGAAATCACTCGATGGTGCCGTCCTGGTATTGTATGGCATCATTGATTCAGAGACAGCTAAGACAAAGGGTAGAGGTGGAAATGTACATGGAGAATGACGTAATGCAGCTGGCACGGTGTCCATTTTGGAGGGTGTAACTTGGGCCGAGGTGGCTAAGCAATGTGTACACTCTTAGAAAAAAAGCTAATATCTACAGCCTAAAAGGGTTCTTCGGCTGTCCCCATATGAGAACCCTTTTTGATTCTTCTGGTTCCCCCAAAAGGGCTTCTACCTGAAACCAAAAGGGGTTATCTTATGGGGACAGCTAAAGAACCCTTTTGGAGTAAGCGAGTAAGATGGATGGTTGAGGTAGAGGTAGGATGCCTTTTGCCTGAGACACTGATCCCCACTTTTGGTTATTGGTTGGTAGGCTGAACTGATCCCAGATATGTGGTTAATAGCTTCCAATGGAATAGGATGATACTCTGTAGGGCTTAGATACTGATCTTATGTCAGTTTGGCATTTCATCCCCTTATGCTTATGGTTATTATAATGGTAGGCTAATCTGATCCTATATCAGTAGATTAGAAGACAAACCTCCACTCAAACATGCTTCCAGTGCAAGTTTTGCTTATGGTTAAGGTTATGATTCAGGTGATATATTCCAATTTAAATACCTACGTCTACCTCAAGTGTGCTTCTAAATTTCTGCCTAAACTGATCTCATGTCTTTTTTTTCCTGTTAAGTCCCAATTGTGGCTGAAGTCTGTGGTAGTCTTATCTGATCCTAGATCTGTGGTTAAGACAAATGCCTCAAAACGTGCCTTTGGTACAGGAGAAAACTGAGCAGAGACAAACCAACACCCTCCACTTAGGGTTGGCGTTAAACAATGGGAGTGTGTGTGTGTGTGTGTGTGTGTGTGTGTGTGTGTGTGTGTGTGTGTGTGTGTGTGTGTGTGTGTGTGTGTGTGTGTGTGTGTGTGTGTGTGTGTGTGTGTGTGTGTGTGTGTGTGTGTGTGTGTGTGTGTGTGGAGCGTAATATAGTCGCCACTATGTTATTTGCTATAAGGCCTCTATCCGTGTGTCTGTGTAAGTGTAGGCTACAGCCACACGGTGTGTGTACTGCCTCAGACAGCCCTTAGGTAATTGTTGTTTGGATACAGACTGGGTACCGTAGAGGTAGTAAGTAGGTTCTTGTGCTGGTAAGACTAGTATGTCAGACTGCTGAAAGCGGCTAGGGAGCTGAGGCACAGACATGGACAAGGGGACTAATGCATACACACGTACTGTATAGACCAACCCAACTCAATCTCTGGCGGTTGCATTGGAATAGACACATACATGGACATAGACACGCAAACACACATACACCGACAGCTGCTCAGCACACCTACTGTAGGTCTGAGCCAACTGAACGAGTGTGAGAGAGTGTGAGATGTTTGCAGCCCACTGGCGAAGCTAAAACGATTCACTTTTGATATCAGTTCATCTGACAACATAAAAGCTATTTCGTGGATTAGAAAAACAACGTGTGTGTGTGTGTTTGCGTGTGTGTGGAGTCTTTTAGCTTGCCAATAGAATGATAACTGCACCTCACAGAATAAATAACCAGATAGATCAAGGCCATGAGAGGCAAAATTGATCTAAAAGGTGCACTCAGTCAGAGTAGACTAAACATAGAGAATCAAAGAGAGAGAGAGAGAGATTGGGGGGTTGAGAGAGGGGGGAGGAGAGGGAGAGGGGAGGAGAGGGAGATAGAGAAAGAAAGAGAGAGAGATAGACAGGGACACAGAGAGAAAGAGCCCCAGAGAGAGAGAGAGAGAGTGGTACATTTTCTCTGTCCCCTGGGCTAAACAGCTTGTTCCAACTGGAGGTGGGTATTCTGCCAAATGAATTGGAAATACTTTAGCATGATATGTTTCTACAATGTTTCTTTGGACCATGCCTGCAAGTGTCAAATCCACAGATAATGACTCATGTTATTGAACTTGACCATATAATTCAATGTTCTGTCCTGTAGCCATACCTAAATGACTCAACCTCACATCAATTGTTGAAAACATTAGCATGATACATCGTGGGCGTGATACAGATACTGGCAATACAGATACCGCTTTGGCAAAGGGAGAAGGTCTGAACGAGGCTTGGGGCGTAGAAAACAGCCTCCCTGAGAGGTGAGCCTATCTAACTCATCTAGATCTATACACACCACATCAGACCACCACAAACGTTTTGGCACGAGAGGAGTCTAGGGCATCTTTCCGGAGGACATGAGTCAGGATGAAAGTCTCCACTCCACTTTCATCACCGCATCCTCTTGCCCCTTCCATTATTCTTTCACTCCATCACCAGTTCCTGATCCTATTCTTGAACTCGTTCCTTCGCTGTGTGGGGTAAGAAGCCGAGTGATAACGTGAGGGTATGAGCCCTTATAGCTGACATGACAGCTGAGTGGTCTACGAGGTAAGGACATGGTTCATTTCTGCGGTAGACAGTAGCTGTCAGCACGACGCCGTTGTGAACCCACACGTTATCGTGCTATTTTACCACGCTATATCCTCCACCCCTAACTTAGAGGATCTTCACATACTAGACTTTTCCGTTAACAATACACATACACTGTGTACTTGCCATGTCTCGACCGCTAACCTTCGGAACAGCGGAGGCTACTGAGGGGAGGACGGAATGGAACGGAGTGATTGGAACGGTATGAAACACATGAAAACCATGGGTTTGATACCATTCCATTTACTCCGTTCGGGCCATTATTACGAGCCGTCCTCCCTTCAGCAGCCTCCACTGTTCTGGAGGTAGAACACGACACTCGCCCCCCCCCCACCCCCTCGAAGCAGGGCAGTGTAAACAGAATTGTCTCGTTGAGCCAACACTCTTACAGTATTTTTTTTTTAGCATAGCAATGTTTTCGAAACAGCTGAAATGTAGTAATTTTCTTATTATTTTTTTTAAACTTGTTTTATTACGTTTTACCTGAAATAATAGTAGCAGCCTGTTACATTCTGAAATTGTTGCCGTAGCTTTTGATCTCAACAGTGTTTTGTTTTTGTACTTGACTGCACTGGGCCTAATAGCTGTATTATCAGCTAGTTTAATGTGTGCGGACGAGAAAATAAACTCCTTAATTTTCTGCACGTTTGTGGATTTTAGCATTATTTGAGAGTGTAAAATGGTTTGGTTGCATTATTCAAAATTGTAGTATGTTTTAGAATTAAGTTGCTCGAACTGTTAAATCGTTTGTGCTTACTGGCTAGCGGCTACTGTGATATTTACCGTACATTTGAGCTGCGGACCCGAGAATGTCGCATTGCCAGCCACGACGAAAGGTACGGAAAGGATGTAATGTGAAGTGAAAAGTAGAATTCTCTTTCGACCACCTGGCTCCTCAGACTCTCCTTCATATCCCGTAGTGGGAATAGGGCCTTAATGTCAAACTCCTTAGTGTCACACACATTAGCAGGAGTTAGCACTCGCTAGACGTCATGTTAAACATCTCACGTTCCTTTCTTCTATTCATCCGATCGCAAATCAACCTGTTGTGAAACAGATTTTTTATTTGTTTCTTTATCCCCTCCCCCATATCAAAACAATTCTTGTTGGCAAGAGGGCGAGGTGAGGTTGCAGGCTTGCGTCCCAAATGGCACTCTATTCCCTATCTAGTACACTTCTTTTGACCAGGTTCTATAGAGCTCTGGTCAAACTTAGTGCACTGCATAGAGAATAGGGTGCCATTTGAGACGCACACAAAAGTAATTCAGGGACATGATCTGGTCATGTTTTGCTAGGGGACGAGGGGCGGGGGGCAGGGGTGTAGGTAGGGGTGAAGGGGGGGGGGTGGGGGCGGGGGGTGGAAATTGGATAGGGGTGGGGCATGGGTCCACTAGTGTTCCTCCCTCTGGCATTTAGAATTTGGGAGTGATCGCTGGCACACACAGACAGACAGACAGACACAGACAGACACAGACAGACAAACTCTACAAGGTGTGGAGCAGTAGCAGAACAGAACAAACAGTGGCTTGGAGCGAGGCCAGAGCAGGTGAAGGAGCCACTGTCAGGCCTTAGGGAGAAACACAGGGTAACATCTCTGTTTGCCAACATCTAGACCTTCATAGCCCAGAACACAGGGAAACATTCCTGTTGGCCAGCATCCAGATTTGTCTAGCCTGGGCATTGTCACTGCATGAGACCAAGTTGTTAAAAGGTTATCAAGTGGCTTCAGGTGAGAAGCAGGGATAGTGTGTGTGTGTGAGTGCGGGCGTGAGTCCTCGAGCACTCGTATGTGTGTGCACTGTGTGTGTGTGTGTTTGTGTCTAATTCTCTCAGATCAGGGACAGGTAAGGTAATTGACTACGACTATTACTAGCCTGCAGGTATCAACTTCAGCAAAGGGCTGAACACAGCTAGACAGCTAGACAGGTATTGTTAGGACCTGTTGAGCTTGGACTCTCCTATATACCGTGGAGATGAGGACAGAAGATAAAATAAACCAGCCATCATTGCAGCAACAGCAGAGGATATTTTTCTGAGTGTATTAAAGTAATAATCTGCGTAAGTGTGCAAAACATGTCTGGCTAATGCCTATCTTTTTAGAATGTCTGATTCGTTTACTCTCATGAACTATAACGGTCATAACGGTGATATTAGTGCGCAGGCACGCTTTTAAAGGAGAGTTGAAGTGTGTATGTATGTGTGTATGTGCGTGCATCTGACAAAAAGAAACACAAACTATATTACATTCATAACACCTTTGCTTTTCTTGAAATAACCCTTTCACTTTCTTTTCTCACTAGCACTGATTTTGCTACTTTACTGAGGAAAAAATTATGAATGCACTAACTGTAAGTCGCTCTGGATAAAAGCGCCTGCTGAATGACTGAAATGTAAAATGTACTGTTTGTATGTGACACAACACAACTAATGTTTAGGTTTGTTGGAGAAGAAAAACATGTCATTTTTTTTACATATTTTTTTTTAAATTTACCACCAATTTCACGGTATCCAATTGTTAGTAGTTACTATCTTCTCTCATAGCTACAACTCCTGTACGGGTTCGGGAGAGACGAAGGTCGAAAGCCATGCGTCCTCCGAAACACAACCCAACCAAGCCGCACTGCTTCTTAACACAGCGCGTGTCGGAGGAAACACCGTGCACCTGGCGACCTTGGTTAGCGTGCACTGCGCCCGGCCCGCCACAGGAGTCGCTGGTGCACAATGAGACAAGGATATCCCTACCGGCCAAACCCGGACGATGCTAGGCCAATTGTGCGTCGCCCCACGGACCTCCCGGTCGCGGCCGGATGCGACAGAGCCTGGGCGCGAACCCAGAGTCCCTGGTGGCACAGCTAGCGATACAGTGCCCTAGACCACTGCGCCAGCCGGGAGGCCCGAAAAACATGTAATTTGACCAAAGCTGTCATTTCTGAAGGTGACTACAACATTTAGACAACACCTCACCTCGCCCCTACCTGGGCTTGAACCTGGGCTTGTACCTGGGCTGCACACATCAACAACTGACACCCACGAAGCATCGTTACCCATCACGCCACAAAAGCCTCGGCCCTTGCAGAGCAAGGGGAACAACTACTTCAGGTCTCAGAGCGAGTGACGTCACCCGATTTAAACGCTATTAGCGCACACCACCGCTAACTAGCTAGCCATTTCACATCGGTTACACTCACCCCCCTTTTGACCTCCTTTTCCGCAGCAACCAGTGATCCGGGTCAACAGCGTCAATGTAACAGTATTGCTTCCGTCCCTCTCCTCGCCCCAATCTGGGCTCTGCACACATCAACAACAGCCACCCTCGAAGCATCGTTACCCATCGCGCCACAAAAGCCGCAACTACTTCCAAGGTCCTCAGAGCGAGTGACGTCACCGATTGAAACGCTATTAGCGCGCACCACCGCTAACTAGCTAGCCATTTCACATCGGTTACACTTACACAGTGCCTTCAGAAAGTATTCAGACCCCTTGACTTTTTCCACTTATTGTTACGTTACGGCCTTATTCTAAAATGGATTAGATTTTTTTAAATCCTCAAATCTACACACAATACCCCATAAATAATAAAAGCAAAAACTGTTTTTTTGAAAATAATTATTTACATAAGTATGTTTGCTATAAGACTTATAGTTTGCTATAAGACTCGAAATTGAACTCAAGTGACCTGCTTTCATTGATCATCCTTGAGATGTTTCTACAACTTTGAGTCCACCTGTGGTAAACTCAATTGATTGAACATGATTTGGAAAGGCACACACCTGTCTATATAAGGTCCCACTGTTGACAGTGCATGTCAGAGCAAAAACCAAGCCATGAGGTGGAAGGAATTGTCTGTAGAGCTCAGAGACAGGATTGTGTCACGGCACAGGTCTGGGGAAGGGCACCAAAAAATGTCTGCAGCATTGAAGGTACACAAGAACACAGTGGCCTCCATCATTCTTAAATGAAAGAAGTTTGGAACCACCAAGGCTCTTCCCAGAGCTGGCCGCCGAGCCAAACTGAGGAATCCCGGGAGAAGGGCCTTGGTCAGTCAGGTGACCAAGAACCCGATGGTCACTCTGACAGAGCTCTAGAGTTCCTCTGTGGAGATGGGAGAAACTTCCAGAAGGACAACCATCTCTGCAGTACTCCACCAATCAGGCCTTTACGGTAGAGTAGCCAGACGGAAGCCACTCCTTAGTAAAAAGGCACATGACAGCTCGCTTGGAGTTTGCCAAAAGGCACCTAAAGGACTCTCAGACCATGAGAAACAAGATTCTCTGGTCTGATTAAACCATGATTGAACTCTTTGGCCTGAATGCCAAGGGTCACATCGTGAGGAAACCTGGCACCATCCCTACGGTGAAGCATGGTGGTGGTAACATCATGCTGTGGGGATGATTTTCAGCGGCAGGGACTGAGAGACTAGTCAGGATCGAGGCAAAGATGAACGGAGCAAAATACAGAGAGACCCTTGATGAAAACCTGATCCAGTGCGCTTAGGACCACAGACTGGGGCAAAGGTTCACCTTCCAACAGGACAACGACCCTAAGCACACAGCCAAGACAACGCAGGAGTGGCTTCAGCTTATAAGAAATCCCGCTATGCCCTCCGACGAACCATCAAACAGGCAAAGCGCCAATACAGGACTAAGATTGAATCGTACTACACCGACTCCGATGCTTGTCGGATGTGGCAGGGCCTGCAAACTATTACAGATTACAAAGGGAAGCACCAGACGAGCCCAATCACTTCAAGGCAAGCAACACTGAGGCATGCATGAGAGCATCAGCTGTTCCGGACGACTGTGTGATCATGCTCTCCGTAGCCGATGTGAGTAAGACCTTGAAACAGGTCAACATTCACAAGGCAGCTGGGCCAGATATATTACCAGGACGTGTGCACCGGGCATGTGCTGACCAACTGGCAGGTGTCTTCACTGACATTTTCAACATGTCCCTGATTGTGTCTGACATACCAACGTTTCAAGCAGACCACCATAGTCCCTGTGCCCAAGAACACTAAGGTAACCTATCCCTCAACATAATCAAGACAAAGGAGATGATTGTGGACTACAGGAAAAGGAGGACCGAGCACGCCCCCATTCTCATCGAAGGGGCTGTAGTGGAGCAGGTTGAGAGCTTCAGGTTCCTTGGTGTCCACATCACCAACAAACTAACATGGTACAAACACACCAAGACAGTCGTGAAGAGGGCACGACAAAACCTATTCCTCCTCAGGAGACTGAAAAGATTTGTCATGGGTCCTCAGATCGTCAAAAGGTTCTACAGCTGCAATATCGAGAGCATCCTGACTGGTTGCATCACTGCCTGGTATGGCAACTGCTCGGCCTCCGACCGCAAGGCACTACAGAGGGTAGTGCATACGGCCCAGTACATCACTGGGGCTAAGCTTCCTACCATCCAGGATCTTTATACCAGGCGGTGTCAGAGGAAGGCCCTAAAAATTGTCAAAGACCCCAGCCACCCCAGTCATAGACTGTTCTCTCTGCTACCGCATGGAAAATGGTACCGGAGCGCCAAGTCTAGGACCAAAAGGCTTCTCAACAGCTTTTACCCCCAAGCCATAAGACTCCTGAATAGGTGACCAAATGGCTACCTGGACTATTTGCATTGTGTCCCGCCACCCCGCACCCGCCAACCCACTCTTTAACGCTGCTGCTACTCTCTGTCATCTATGCATAGTCACTTTAACTATACCTACATGTACATATTACCTCAATCAGCCCGACTAACCGGTGCCCCCGCACATTGACTCTGTACCGGTACCACCTATATATATCCTCGCTACTGTTATTTTCACTGTCATTTTACTTTTTATTTTTGAATTCTTTACTTATATATTGTTTACCTAATACCTAGTTTTTACTCAAAAATGGCACTGTTGGTTAGGGCTTGTAAGTAAGCATTTCAACACCTGTTGTATTCGGCGCACATGACAAATAAACTTTGTTTTGATTTGAACAAGTCTCAGAATGTACTTGAGTGGCCCAGCCAGAGCCCGGACTTGAACCTGATCGAACATCTTTGGAGAGACCTGAAAATAGCTGTGCAGCAACACTCCCCATCCAACCTGACAGAGCTTGAGAGGATCTGCAGAGAGGAATGGGAGAAACTCCCCAAATACAGGCATGCCAAGCCTATATCGTCATACCCAAGATGCTGTAACCGCTGCCGAAGGTGCTTCAACAAAGTACTGAGCAAAGGGTCTGAATACTTATGTAAATGTAATATTTCAGTTTTTAATTTGTAATAAATCTGCAAAACATTATTAAAACCTCTTTTTGCTTATCATTATGGGGTAGTGTGTGTAGATTGATGAGGAGGAAAAAACGATTGAATTAATTTTAGAATAAAGCTGTAACATAACAAAATGTGGAAAAAGTCAAGTAGTCTTAATACTTTCCAAAGGCACTGTACGAGACTTTCAATGCAACAGTATGTGTTTTCTGACTTTGTTTTTCAAGAACCACAACTACTTTCTAGTACTTAAAGTATTTGACCCAGGTCTGCTTTGAACTTCATAAAACACATTTGATTGTACCTATCCGGTATATGCGACAATAAAACATTTTTATTTTAAATAAACAATTGTGACATGCGTGGATAAGGACGAGAAGCCAAGATAGTGCCTCCTGTAGTAGGAGAGGAGGAATAGGTGTGTGACTTGTTTCAGGAAACTAGGCGTGTGTCGCGCGTCACTACTGCACAGGAGAGCCATTCGAACGTAAAAATAAATGTTTTATAGAAATGCCTTCTGGAACATGTGAACTTTCATTTGCCATTCAAATCTAGCTAGCTACATTTCAGATATCATACGTTTCTAATTTTGTCAGAAAGTTGTTTTCATTGTAACTTAAAGTGTACTGTTAGCTAGCTAGAGAACTCTAGCTGGCTGGTTCGCTAGGTAACGTTACGTGTATGATCTGTGTAGTAATATTATTCGTATCTCAGAGCCATTTGCATTGCTAATTATAACCTAATATTAGCTAGCTAGCTAACATTGAACCTAGTTGGTTAGCTTTAGCTACCTGCATATTCATGCAGGGTAGTAACGTTATGAGTTGGAATTATTATTCATTGTTTAGGTAGCTAACATGTTTAAACAAAAGACCCACTATGCAAGTAGCCATTTCACTGTACCGTTTACACCTTCTGTATCCTGTGCATGTGACAAAAAAACATAGATTTGATTTGATATAGCGTGTGTTTACCAGAGACGGTAATTTGAAGAACAACATGACCTGCAACAAAGTCAAATTAGGATATAACGTTAGGCTAATGAGACAGTGTCCAAGTTCTAAAATTCTCCAGTAGAATGTCCTACTTTTATTTCGTCACACTCACACTCACAACCGTAAGCTATTTTCTGTAATTATCTCGCCATTAACTTGTAAATAATGATCTTGTTGTGAGTTTATTTTCCTGAAATAATGAACACAAATTAGCTAAAGTTAAGATGCTGTCATTTGGTCATTATTTGAACTGTCTAGCCAGCTAACTTAACATTAGCTAGCTAGCTAACAAGCGTGAACTGAAATAAAACATAGTTTAGAAAGTTGCTTTTAGTTGCCTGGTTTGCTAGGTTGACATATACTAAATTCATTTTTAAACGGATAGGTTTATTAGTGTTAAAATACACCAGTTATGCTATTTTGGATGACCAGGCTGCTGACGTCATGCAGCCTGTTGTTTTTGTGTTTATACTTTTACATAATGACAATGACAAGTTTCATGTCGGACGACAATAGAATGTTCATGATGTGACTGCGACAACTTTCTACAGACATGTTCGATAGACGTAGTATAAACCAGCCTTTAGTCTTGAAATCGTTGGTTGTTGAATACACTACCACCATACTCCCTCTGTTTAGCACATGGCCTCACATGTGAATCCTTAAAGAGATGGGTGGGGCTAAAGCTTAAGAGGGTGTGAAGAAGAGCTCTCCAATAGGTGTATCAAAACATTCAAGGACCATTTTCTCAAAAGCGGGGTTACAGGTTTATCAACTTTCAAAGCAGAATTACTTTCCCATTGTTCCTCAACTGTAGTCTATGATATACGGCTTTCTAGATCAAAGTCTCTATTTTTATCCAAAAATAATAATAAATGTTGGTACATAAGACCGAATCGAGCGGGTCGGTCACAGATGTGAATGTGTGTGAGAGGGAGAGAGAATAGAGATGTATTCATGTCTTACCCTGCTGCCTTTCTCTGGATTACAATTGCATCCCCCACTACAGTCCAACCCATTACACGGTTCTCCTGTAGTTCCCTGGAGAGAGAGAGAGAGAGAGACCGTTAGTATTACATTATGTACTGTATGCCATTAAGCAGACACTTTTATCCAAAGCGTCTTGAGGCGTGAATACATTTTCATATGGTTGGCCTTAGTGGGAATCAAGCCCCATGCAAGCCCCATGCACGCTACATGCAAGCCCCATGCAAGCTACATGCAAGCCCAATGCTCTACCAACTGAGCCACGAGGGAGAGATAGAGAGACCCGCAGTGTCCAACCACAGCAGTAAGATTTGTGTCCATTGCCATGACAAAAGGGCAACCAGTGGAGCACAAACAACATAGTAAATACAACCTACAGTGCCTTCGGAAAGTATTCAGATCCCTTGACTTTTTCCACATTTTGTTAGGTTACAGACTTATTCTAAAATGTATATATTTTTTAAATTCCCACCATCACTCTACACACAATATCCCGTAATGACAAAGCTAAAACAGGTACACTTTAGAGCTCTGTCAGAGTGTCCAACGAGTTCTTGGTCACGTCCCTGACCAAGGCTCTTCTCCCCCGATTGTTCAGTATGGCTGGGCAGCCAGCTCTAGGAAAAGTCTTGGTGGTTCCATATTTCTTCCATTTAAGAATGATGGAGGACAGTGTTCTTGGGGACCTTCAATGCTGCAGACAATTTTTGGTACCCTTCCCCAGATCTGTGCCTCGACACAATCCTGTCTCGGAGCTTTACAGACAATTCCTTCCACCTCATGGCTTGGTTTTTGTTCTGACATGCACTCTCAACTGTGGGACCTTATATAGACAGGTGTGTGCCTTTACAAATCATGTCCAATCAATTGAATTTACCACAAGTGGACTCCAATCAAGTTGTAGAAACATCTCAAGGATGATCAATGGAAACAGGATGTACCTGAGCTCAATTTCGAGTCTCATAGCAAAGGGTATGAATATATGTGTAAATAAGGTATTTCGGTTTTTTATTTTCAATACATTTGCAAAAATTTCCCAAAATCTGTTTTCGCTTTGCCGTTATGGGGTATTGTGTGTTATTTATTTAATACATTTTGGAATAAGGCTGTAAAGTTGGAAAAAGTCAAGGGGTCTGAATACTTTTCCATTTTATACTTCAACTACGTGCACACTTACAACACTGTACATAGCCCATAATATAACATTCGAAATGTCTATATGCTTTTAAAACTTTTGTGAGTGTAATGTTTACTCATGTTCCCCTTGTTTATTTCCCTTTTGTTTTATTGCCTATTCCAGTTACTTTGGCAATGTAAACATGTTTCCCATGCCAAAAAAGCCCTTTGAATTGAATTGAGAGAGAGAGAGAGCGAGAGAGAGAGAGAGAACCACATGCAGTACCAGGCTTAACCTCTAGGACAATACTTTCAAGTGCTGCATTTGATTTGATTTTCTTTGCCGGGTACAATTGAACCAATGGAATAATATAGAATAAGTGTTTGAACTATGTTTTTGATTCACGTCTGCTAACTAATATCTTATGACGATGAAAAATGTTATAAGGAATAAACAACCGCCATGCTTTTTGTTCAAGATGTGTAGTGGGTTTGATTATCCCACTGAAACAAACACACAACATGTTTAACATTTTGTAAATGATCAGAAATAGAGAGGAAAAGACTGGGTGCCACATACCAGGACAGTCTAACCACTATCTGATAAGTAGAGCTCTTACATGGGGAATACATATGGGATCTGCTATCATAGTTTATCAATAATGCGTCAACCTTAATGCAGCTTTTGCTCAAAATGAATACACATTTTAAACTTCTCCCCCTGCCTATTTCAATAATCACATCGAACTTTATTTATAAAGCACATTTCTTAAAGAAAGGGGATGCATTTCAAAGTCCTAAATAAAATAATAAAAGGTGAGAAAGATAAAAACTAGACAAATTAAAATAGTAAAACAAAGTTATACAAATTAAAATAGTAAAAAAATAATACTAATAACAGTGGACTGAGAGATGCATTAAAAGAAATGAAAATGTATAAGATATATAAAATGGGATAAAATAAATCAAATAGATACTGAAAGCACAGCTAAAAAGGTTTCTAAAATGGTTTCTGAGGCCCTCAGATCCTCCAGCAGGCTGTTCCAAATGTCAGGATCATGGTGGCTGAAGGCTAGCCTTGCCAAAATGTTTGGTTATGACCTTTGGAACAACTAAAAGGCCAGAGGATCTGAGGGACCCACCAGGCACATATCTTAAAAGCATGTCAGACATGTCTTTGTGTGCAAGACCTCATGGTGCTTTAATTTTGTAAAAAAAAATATATATATATTCTAAAATGAATAGTTAACCAATGCAGGGACTTTTAAGATAGGTGTATTTCTCAATAGTCCTTGCACGTTATGCTTAGTTGGAATACCTACAACAACTTAAAATCCATCACACTATTAGTATAGATAAAGTACATAAGCCATCTCACACATACCAAAGCCCATTCACAGAACAATGTGTATGCTCCTTTCTCAGAAACCAGAGCGGGACAGAAAACAACCTCTCATGTGAGAAACTCTGTGTGTAGGTCTACATACAGACTCGAAGCCTACTCATGAACAGCCAGTCAGTCTGTCAGTCAGTCAATATTGAGACCGTCTGGGACAGGGAACAATGCAATATAGGTCCTTTCATAGAGGATTAAAACACCCCAGCAGCAGTCCTGGGCTAGGGGCTCCTAGGGGCCAGCTAGGGGCTAGCTAGAGGTCAAGGGTCAGGGATGGCGTTTCAATGCGATTAGGGATGAAAGGGTGTCGGTTGCGTCCTGGGGAGGTGAGCAGCCTGGTCTCATAGACTAGACGTAGCACAGTAAACAAAAATCCGGGACACTCAAATTAGTATATGTTATGTTTGGTATGGTTACATAAAACAGAAGGTTATTGAAGGCAAAAATGAAAGGAGGGTGGTTGGTCGGCATTGATGGGTAAGCTTATAATGGGAACGTCTACGAACTCTGAGGTTGCGTGTTCAAATCTCACCGTGGACAACTTTAGCATTTTAGCTAATTTGCAACTACTTACTGTTTTTAGCTACTTTTCAACTACTTATCATGTTAGCTAACCCTTCCCATAACCTTAACCCCTGGCCTTGCTAATATTAGCCACCTAGCTAATGTTAGCGTTAGCCAACTAACCAACGTTAGCCACAACAAATTGGAATTCATAACATATCATATGTATTGCAAATTCTTAAAATATTGTACAAATTGCGATTCGTAAAATATCATACAAATTGTAATTCGAAACATATCCTACAAATGGTTATTTGTAACATATCATACGAAATGGATGATGGAAAACCACAAATGATCACATACCATACTATACCAAAAGTAACACATCATATTAACTTGAGTGCCCCGGATTTTCACTTACTATGTTACATCTACCCCTGAATCCAGGTTGAGGTGAGAGGAGAGAGAGAGGGGGTTTGAGGGGGTGGGAGAGGTGAGGGGGTTTGGAGCTGTACGGATGTGGGTTGTAAAGAGTGAGGTGGTTGTGATAGTTATGTGTGTGTCTGTACGGGTAGTGTGTTCGTGATTGTAGTGTGAGTGTAAGTTATACCCCTCATCTATATTTGAGTATGTCATAGGGAGTAAGGTGGAGGTGAAAGGGTAGGGGATGTGATAGGTGAAGGGACAGGGGTTGGAATGCAAGGCCAAAATTATATGGAATTAGGCCCAGGATCCCAGGGGCCCTGTAAGCAGATCAACATGACGATGGTCCATCTGGACTTAAAATTGAACTACAAAGGAACCATGTTGAAACCTCACAGTCTGTTGTGGTGTCTAGCCATACAGATGTGAATGTGTGTGTGTGTGTGTGTGTGTGTGTGTACCACAAGGTGCATGGTGAACACCCCTACAGGTTGTTGCAGCCGAAACGTTGAGCAAACACAGTCCCAGGTTCATAGATCATAGACCACTTCACATGACCAGCAGACATGTCACTAGCTACCTCCTCAAACTCTTGACCTCACTCTTACAGGGGGGTTCTCTTTAAGAAATACAAGTGAAGGAGGGGGTGTGGGGGGGAGAGGGGGAGGGAGATAGAAAGAGAGGGAAAGGGGGAAAGTCTGTCCTCTCTCCTCGCTCTCTCTGTTGGTCAAGTTCACCCTCTCTTTCCCGCACTCTTTCCTCTGATCTCCACACTCATCCTAATCACAGTGACAGAAGCAGGGCAAGGTTACTCCACTGGAGAGAGAGAGAGAGAGAGAGGGAGACAAAGAGAGTGGGAAAAAGAGAGAGAAAGAGAGAAAGAGAGAGAGAGAGTAAAGACAGAAAAAGAGAGAAAGAAAGAGAGAGAGCGTAAAGACAGAAAGAGAAAGGCCATGGTCTCCACATGCTACTTCAGAAAAGAGAGCTGTCAAACTTTTGTCATGGGACTCCCTCTCTCTATTCAGCTTCCAGCCCAGTCAAACTCCTAATGTGAAACTATCCTACCTCACATGTTGATGCCCTACTCTATTGGGTTCCCACGCCAAGCGTGTATGTGTGTGTGTGTGAGTGTGTTTGTGTGTGTGAGTGTCTTCTAAAGGATTATTCATTTAAAGACACCACACCTTGACCTTCTACTTTCCCTGCCTCCCTATGAAAAGCCAGTGGGGGAGATGTACAATAGGGTGGAACTTAAGGAGTAGTCTGCGGCCCCACACACACACACACACACACACAAGGGTTGGGCGGTGTCACGCCCTGACCGTAGAGAGCTTTTTATGTCTCTATTTTGGTTTGGTCAGGGTGTGATTTGGGTGGGCATTCTATGTTCTTTTTTCTATGATTTGTATTTCTTGGTGTTTGGCCGGGTGTGGTTCTCAATCAGAGGCAGCTGTCTATCGTTGTCTCTGAGAACCATACTTAGGTAGCCTTTTTTTCCCACCTGTATTTGTGGGTAGTTGTCCATGTATAGTTGCCTGTGAGCACTACGTTGGCGTCACGTTTTTGTTTTGATGTTTATTGTTTTGTTGGCGACATCTTATAATAAAGAAGTATGTACGCTCACCACGCTGCACCTTGGTCCTCTTCTTACGACAGCCGTGACAGGCGGTATCCAGATTTTCATAGCGTAATACCGTTCCTGTACCATACCGGGGTATACGGTATTACGGGCAGTGCAAGGGCCGCTATTTCTTTCCAAACATAATATATACACTGTATATAATAAAAATACGAATACAATTCTGTACAAAACAATTTAGGCAGAAGGGATCTTTATCCAGGAGGGGATTGATAGTCACCACTGTAACCAAGAAGATTGATCTTAAGCTAGCAAACCAAATGCATAGCTGTAGCCTTGAACTGGAGCTAATTTATTTGGCACATCTTAGATAGTTAAATTAAGTTACCCCTGCATTTCTAAATATCCAATCCAAGATGGCGTAGCAGTCAGATGTCCTTTGTCCTCGTCTTGTCCCGTGTATATATATTTTTCTTCGCATATCTTTTTATATATATATTTTTTCTTCTTAAAAACTCAACTTCAAAACACTCTCCTGCAACCCACCTCACCAAATGTGGTGCGGATCTGTTTTTTCCCTCAAAAGTATTATTCACCTCGTATCCGAAATCTACAACAGAAGCTAGCCAGAAGTTAGCCAGCTCACAAGCTAACGTTAGTAGTTCAGCTAACCACAGCTAGCGCTCATCAGCTATCCTTTAGCTCGGAAAACTATTGCCAGTTTTGTACAACGCGACTCAGACCAGAGCATACCAGACCTATTTTCTCTCCATATCCCCGGATTTTTACCGCAAGCTCTGGACATTTACACCTGGATCTTGCAGCTAACTAGCTGCTATCCGAGTGACTATCGGCTAACATCAATTCCGGAGCAAACACCAATTATCCCGGAGCTAGCCAGCTGAAGAGTTCCATCAGCCACTCCTGGGCTACAATCACCTATCCGGACCCGTTTTTCTGCCGATGCGGAGCCCCACCGGGCTTTCACGACTGGGATACCGACGTTATCTGCCCGAGGGAGTATTTCAACTGGCCCCTCCATCGCGACGTAACCTGAACGTCCATATGCTAACTGCGGCCCGCTAATCGTTAGCTGTCTTGAGCATATCGGCTGCTATCTGAACAGGTCTATCGAACAATCTTCTTAGGCCACTATAACTATTTTGACAATTGGATTGGTCCCCTCTACCACACGGAACCCCACTAATCTACCGACGGAATTGCACGGCGTGGCTAAAAACAGACCTCCATCTTCTGCTAGCTTGCTACCCATGACTAGCTGTCTGAATCACGAAGCTAGCACCAGTTAGCAAACACAATTCTACAACTCACAACCTCTCTTTCGCCACCGCCATCCGGCTTGGATTCTCTGTCGACACGACCACGTCTGGTCTGCAGACAAATACCCCATCCGCTGTGCCCTCAACCGGCCTCCGTCTGAGCAGACCCCCTCCGTCTGAGCAGACCACCCCCCCGGGCTACTAACTTTAAACGCCGCGGGCTAGCTTAGTGGAGGCCTCACTGCTCCATCTACGGCTGCCCCCTGGACACTATGATCACTCGGCTACATAGCTGATGCCTGCTTGACTGTCCATTAATTCACGGTACTCCATTCCGTTTATTTGTGTTTTATCTGTCGGCTCTGTGCTTTAACTCAGGATCTGTGTGTAGTTAATCCGACCCTGTCTGCCTGGTCGTCGCTATTTTTACCTGCTGTTGCTGTGTTAGCTGACTAGCTGCTGTTATCTCACCTGTTTTAGCTAGCTCTCCCAATCAAGACCTGCAATCACTTTATGCCTTATTGTATGTCTCTCTCAAATATCAATATGCCTTGCATACTGTTGTTCAGGCTAGTTATCATTGTTTTGGTTTGCAAGGGACCCCGTAGTTCCACTCTCCGTACCTCTGATACCTCCTTTGTCCCACCCCCCACACATGCGGTGACCTCACCCATTGAGACCAGCATGTCCAGAGATACAACCTCTCTTATCATCACACAGTGCCTGGGCTTGCCTCCGCTGTACCCGTGCCCCACCATACCCTGGTCTGCACATTATGCCCAGAATCTATTCTACCACGCCCATAAATCTGCTCCTTTTATTCCTTGTCCCCAACGCTCTAGGCGACCAGTTTTGATAGCCTTTAGCCGCACCCTCATCCTACTATTCCTCTGTTCCTCGGGTGATGTGGAGGTAAACCCAGGCCCTGCATGTCCCCAGTCACCCTCATTTGTTGACTTCTGTGATCGAAAAAGCCTTGGCCTTATGCATGTCAACATCAGAAGCCTCCTCCCTAAGTTTGCCTTACTCACCGCTTTAGCACACTCTGCCAACCCTGATGTCCTTGCCGTTTCCGAATCCTGGCTTAGGAAGGCCACCAAAAATTCTGAGATTTCCATACCCAACTATAACACTTTCCGTCAAGATAGAACTGCCAAAGGGGGAGGAGTTGCAATCTACTGCAGAGATAGCCTGCAAAGTTCTGTCATACTTTCCAAGTCTATGCCCAAACAGTTCGAACTTCTAATTTTAAAAATTAATCTCTCCAGAAATAAGTCTCTCACTGTTGCCGCCTGCTACCGACCCCCCTCAGCTCCCAGCTGTGCCCTGGACACCATCTGTGAATTGATCGCTCCCCACCTAGCTTCAGAGTTTGTTCTGTTAGGTGACCTAAACTGGGATATGCTTAACACCCCGGCAGTCCTACAATCTAAGCTTGATGCCCTCAATCTCACTCAAATCATCAAGGAACCCACCAGGTACAACCCTAAATCCGTAAACATGGGCACCCTAATAGACATTATCCTGACCAACTTGCCCTCCAAATACACCTCTGCTGTCTTCAATCAAGATCTCAGCGATCACTGCCTCATTGCCTGTATCCGCCACGGGTCCGCGGCCAAACGACCGCCCCTCATCACTGTCAAACGCTCCCTAAAACACTTCTGCGAGCAGGCCTTTCTAATCGACCTGGCCCGGGTACCCTGGAAGGATATTGACCTCATCCCGTCAGTTGAGGATGCCTGGTCATTCTTTAAAAGTTACTTCCTCACCATATTAGACAAGCATGCTCCGTTCAAAAAATGCAGAACCAAGAACAGATATAGCCCTTGGTTCACTCCAGACCTCACTGCCCTCGACCAGCACAAAAACATCCTGTGGCGAACTGCAATAGCATCGAAGAGCCCCCGCGATATGCAACTGTTCAGGGAAGTCAGGAACCAATACACGCAGTCAGTCAGGAAAGCAAAGGCCAGCTTTTTCAAGCAGAAATTTGCATCCTGTAGCTCTAACTCCAAAAAGTTCTGGGATACTGTAAAGTCCATGGAAAACAAGAGCACCTCCTCCCAGCTGCCTACTTCACTGAGGCTAGGTAACACGGTCACCAATGATAAGTCCGTGATAATCGAAAACTTCAACAAACATTTCTCAATGGCTGGCCATGCCTTCCTCCTGGCGACTCCAACCTTGGCCAACAGCCCCGCCCCCCCCCCCCCGCTGCTACTCGCCCAAGCCTCCCCAGCTTCTCCTTTACCCATATCCAGATAGCAGATGTTCTGAAAGAGCTGGAAAACCTGGACCCATACAAATCAGCTGGGCTTGACAATCTGGACCCCCTATTTCTGAAACTGTCCGCCGCCATTGTCGCACCCCCTATTACCAGCCTGTTCAACCTCTCCTTCGTATCATCTGAGATCCCCAAGGATTGGAAAGCTGCCGCGGTCATCCCCCTCTTCAAAGGGGGAGACACCCTGGACCCAAACTGTTACAGACCTATATCCATCCTGCCCTGCCTATCTAAGGTCTTCGAAAGCCAAGTCAACAAACAGATCACTGACCATCTCGAATCCCACCGTACCTTCTCCGCTGTGCAATCCGGTTTCCGAGCCGGTCACGGGTGCACCTCAGCCACGCTCAAGGTACTAAACGATGTCATAACCGCCATCGATAAAAGACATTACTGTGCAGCCGTCTTCATCGACCTGGCCAAGGCTTTCGACTCTGTCAATCACCATATTCTTATCGGCAGACTCAGTAGCCTCGGTTTTTCTAATGACTGCCTTGCCTGGTTCACCAACTACTTTGCAGACAGAGTTCAGTGTGTCAAATCGGAGGGCATGTTGTCCGGTCCTCTGGCAGTCTCTATGGGGGTACCACAGGGTTCAATTCTCGGGCCGACTCTTTTCTCTGTATACATCAATGATGTTGCTCTTGCTGCGGGCGATTCCCTGATCCACCTCTATGCAGACGACACCATTCTGTATACTTCCGGCCCTTCCTTGGACACTGTGCTATCTAACCTCCAAACGAGCTTCAATGCCATACAACACTCCTTCCGTGGCCTATAACTGCTCTTAAACGCTAGTAAAACCAAATGCATGCTTTTCAACCGTTCGCTGCCTGCACCCGCACGCCCGACTAGCATCACCACCCTGGACGGTTCCGACCTAGAATATGTGGACATCTATAAGTACCTAGGTGTCTGGCTAGACTGCAAACTCTCCTTCCAGACTCATATCAAACATCTCCAATCCAAAATCAAATCTAGAGTCGGCTTTCTATTCCGCAACAAAGCCTCCTTCACTCACGCCGCAAAACTTACCCTAGTAAAACTGACTATCCTACCGATCCTCGACTTTGGCGATGTCATCTACAAAATAGCTTCCAATACTCTACTCAGCAAACTGGATGCAGTTTATCACAGTGCCATCCGTTTTGTTACTAAAGCACCTTATACGACCCACCACTGCGACCTGTATGCCCTAGTCGGCTGGCCCTCGCTACATGTTCGTCGTCAGACCCACTGGCTCCAGGTCATCTACAAGGCTATGCTAGGTAAAGTGCCGCCTTATCTCAGTTCACTGGTCACGATGGCTACACCCACCCGTAGCACGCGCTCCAGCAGGTGTATCTCACTGATCATCCCTAAAGCCAAAATCTCATTTGGACGCCTTTCCTTCCAGTTCTCTGCTGCCTGCGACTGGAACGAATTGCAAAAATCTCTGAAGTTGGAGACTTTTATCTCCCTCAACAACTTTAAAAATCTGCTATCCGAGCAGCTAACCGATCGCTGCAGCTGTACATAGTCCATCTGTAAACTACCCACCCAATTTACCTACCTCACCCCCCATACTGCTTTTATTTATTTACTTTTCTGCTCTTTTGCACACCAGTATCTCTTCTTGCACATGATCATCTGATGATTTATCACTCCAGTGTTAATCTGCTAAATTGTAATTACTCGATTTATTGCCTACCTCATGCCTTTTGCACACATTGTATATAGATTCTCTTTTTTTTCCTACCATGTTATTGACTTGTTTATTGTTTACTCCATGTGTAACTTTGTGTTGTTGTCTGTTCACACTGCTATGCTTTATCTTGGCCAGGTCGCAGTTGCAAATGAGAACTTGTTCTCAACTAGCCTACCTGGTTAAATAAAGGTGAAATAAAATAAATAAAAAATCCTGGTATACGTTATACTGCCCAAGCCTAACACACACACACACCCTTTGGGGCGGGAGAGAAGGATTAATTTACACTCTCTGACAAACAAGGGGAGAGAGAGAGAGTGAGCGAGAGATGAGGATTTGCTTTCTGTGTTGAGGTAGAGTTGAAATAGGCTTTGGAGCAGAAGGAGCTGCCTTGGATTGGGTGGACTTCTATGCCTGTGGTAGAATGTGTTCTCAACGAGGAGTGTTCTTTGAGATTTTCTTTACCGTTCACAAAATATTGAACACAGACAAGCACACACAAATACAGACACACACACTACATCCAACAGCCATAGACAACAGCTATCCAACCTTCTACAGATGTGAGTCTGTCATCTCCAAGTAACCCAATATTGGCTCTCAATTTTTAACCAATGTTCATCAATCAATCAGACCTATTTGCTTATACTTGACAGAGTAAACACCAGGTACATACCTCAGTGCTATTAAGCACCCACCTTAATAATCACATCACTGCTCTGATAACACATGGTCAGGCCCTAGTATTGCCCCTCTGTGTTTACTCTACTAACTCATAACTCCACTACCTGTCAATCAAAGTGTCACCCAGCTCCTCGACACAACGTGAGGGGAAGAGTATTGTACACAATACCCCCCCCCCCCCCCACAAATTCAGTAACGTAATCTGATTACCTTCCCTTTAAGAGGCCAAAGAAGAAGACAAGAAGGATCCAACAAACATTTGATTTGTCATAGTGGTCTCTGACTTCTGGTCAGGTAAGACTCGCTCTGTAACGGCGTTCCTCTCTCTCTTCATACGAAGAGGAGGAATAGTGATCGAACCAAGGCGCAGCAGGTTGTGAATACATAATGATTTATTAAATAAACAAAATAGACAAAGACGAAAACGAACTATACTGGATATAACTAACAAAATAACAAAACGATGTAGACAGACCTGAACAAACGAACTTACATATACACGAAGCACGCTGACACAGGAACAGACTACATAAACGCACGAAACAAACCGAAACAATCCCGTATGGTGTAACATCGACACAGACACAGGAGACAATCACCCACCAACAAACAGTGAGAACACCCTACCTAAATATGACTCTTAATTAGAGGAGAACGCAAAACACCTGCCTCTAATTAAGAGCCATACCAGGCAACCAAAACCAACATAGAAACAGATAACATAGACTGCCCACCCAAAACACATGCCCTGACCTAAACACATACAAAAACAACATAAAACAGGTCAGGACCGTTACAGAACCCCCCCCCTCAAGGTGCGAACTCCGGGCGCACCAGCACAAAGTCCAGGGGAGGGTCTGGGTGGGCAGTTGACCACGGTGGTGGCTCCGGCTCTGGACGCTGTCCCCACACCACCATAGTCACTCCCCGTTTCTGTCTTCCCCTCCCAATGACCACCCTAAAACTCACATCCCCTAAATAAACGGCCAGCACCAGGAGAAGGGGCAGCACCGGGACAAGGGGCAGCACCGTGACAAGGGGCAGCACCGGGACAAGGGGCAGCACCGGGACAAGGGGCAGCACCGGGACAAGGGGCAGCACCGGGACAAGGGGCAGCACCGGGACAAGGGGCAGCACCGGGACAAGGGGCAGCACCGGGATAAGGGGCAGCACCGGGATAAGGGGCAGCACCAGGATAAGGGGCAGCACCAGGATAAAGACCAGCACCGGGATAAGGGGCAACACCGGGACAAGGGGCAGGTCCCGGCTGATATACTCTGGCAGATCCTGGCTGAGGGACTCTGGCAGGTCTATGCAGACTGACGGCTCTCGACGCTCATGGCAGGCTGACGGCTCTCGACGCTCATGGCAGGCTGACGGCTCTCGACGCTCATGGCAGGCTGACGGCTCTCGACGCTCATGGCGGGCTGACGGCTCTCGACGCTCATGGCGGGCTGACGGCTCTCGACGCTCATGGCGGGCTGACGGCTCTCGACGCTCATGGCGGGCTGACGGCTCTCGACGCTCATGGCTCTCTGACGGCTCTCGACGCTCATGGCTCTCTGACGGCTCTGGCTGCTCATGGCTCGCTGGCGGCTCTGGCAGATCCTGTCTGGTTGGCGGCTCTGGCAGATCCTGTCTGGTTGGCGGCTCTGGCAGATCCTGTCTGGTTGGCGGCTCTGGCAGATCCTGTCTGGTTGGCGGCTCTGGCAGATCCTGTCTGGTTGGCGGCTCTGGCAGATCCTGTCTGGTTGGCGGCTCTGGCAGATCCTGTCTGGTTGGCGGCTCTGGCAGATCCTGTCTGGCGGACGGCTCTAGCGGCTCCTGTCTGGCGGACGGCTCTAGCGGCTCCTGTCTGGCGGACGGCTCTAGCGGCTCCTGTCTGGCGGACGGCTCTGTAGGCTCATGGCAGACGGGCGGCTTTGCAGGCTCATGGCAGACGGGCGGCTTTGCAGGCTCATGGCAGACGGATGGCTCAGACGGCGCTGGGGAGACGGATGGCTCAGATGGCGCTGGGGAGACGGATGACTCAGATGGCGCTGGGGAGACGGATGGCTCAGATGGCGCTGGGGAGACGGATGGCTCTGGCCGGATACGGCGCACTGTAGACCTGGTGCGTGGTGCCGGAACTGGAGGCACCGTGCTAAGGATAAGCACCTTCCTACTAGTGCGGGGAGCAGGGACAGGGCACACTGTACTCTCAAAGCCTACTCTATCCCTGATGCGAGGTACCGGCACTGGTGACACCGGGCTGAGGACAAGCACATCAGGATTAGTAGGGGGAGAAGATACAGTGTGTTCAGGGCTCTGGAGACGCACAGGAGGCTTAGTGCGTGGTGCCGGAACTGGAGGCACCGAACTGGATACACGCACTACAGAGAGAGTGCGTGGAGGAGGAACTGGGCTCAGGAGACGCACTGATAGCCTAGTGCGTAGTGTAGGCACTGTAGGTACTAGGCTGGGGCGGGGAGGTGGTGCCGGAAATACCGGACCGTGGAGGCGTACTGGCACTCTTGAGCATTGAGCCTGCCCAACCTTACCTGGTTGAATACTCCCGGTTGCCCGACCAGTGCGGGGAGGTGGAATAACCCGCACCGGGCTATGTAGGCGAACCGGGGAAACCATGCGTAAGGCAGGTGCCATGTATGCCGGCCCGAGGAGACGCACTGGAGACCAGACGCGTTGAGCCGGCCTCATGACACCTGGCTCAATACCCAATCTAGCCCTACCAGTGCGGGGAGGTGGAATAACCCGCACTGGGCTATGCACTCGTACAGGAGACACCGTGCGCTCTACTGCGTAACACGGCGCCTGCCCATACTCCCGCTCTCCACGGTAAGCCTGGGAAGTGGGCGCAGGTCTCCTACCTGCCCTTGGCCCACTACCTCTTAGCCTCCCCCCAAGAAATTTTTGGGAGTTACTTACGGGCCTTTTGGGCTTCGTTCCCTCATAGCTCCGGTTCCTCTCTCCGGTAGCCTCTGCTCTCCTCAGTGCCTCCAGCTGTTCCCATGGGAGGCGATCCCTACCAGCCAGGATCTCCTCCCATGTGTAGCAACCCTTTCCGTCCAATATATCGTCCCATGTCCATTGCTCCTTCTTTTCCTGTACCTTACTCCAATTACTCCGCTGCTTGGCTCTGGACTGGTGGGTGATTCTGTAACGGCGTTCCTCTCTCTCTTCATACGAAGAGGAGGAATAGTGATCGAACCAAGGCGCAGCAGGTTGTGAATACATAATGATTTATTAAATAAACAAAATAGACAAAGACGAAAACGAACTATACTGGATATAACTAACAAAATAACAAAACGATGTAGACAGACCTGAACAAACGAACTTACATATACACGAAGCACGCTGACACAGGAACAGACTACATAAACGCACGAAACAAACCGAAACAATCCCGTATGGTGTAACATCGACACAGACACAGGAGACAATCACCCACCAACAAACAGTGAGAACACCCTACCTAAATATGACTCTTAATTAGAGGAGAACTCAAAACACCTGCCTCTAATTAAGAGCCATACCAGGCAACCAAAACCAACATAGAAACAGATAACATAGACTGCCCACCCAAAACACATGCCCTGACCTAAACACATACAAAAACAACATAAAACAGGTCAGGACCGTTACACGCTCAGATGGAACAAACTTAAACATGAGCCTTTTTTCAAAGCTGAATTAAACGTCATTGAGAAAACAGAAGTGTCAACAACAACAAAAACATTCTCGCAAACATCCTTTCAAAATGTAAAAGTAATCCAAGAAGTAATGATCTAGTTTTTCAAAAGTATCTGTAATATGATTTCAATATTTTTGTTGGTAAAATTATTTTGTAATCAGATTACATGTAATCAGTTACTCTCTAACCCTGCCTGACAACATAAAAGTTCCTCGTTGACAGTTAAACCTGATTGACTGATCTCTGAGTGACCTCATCAGGTAGTGCATACTGTATTTTACCATGATGTTAACAAACTGTCATGCAAAGAAAACTAAACCCGCCTTAGTGGGTCTGTTTGAGGAGAGATGGATGGAGGGATGGCAAGATGGAGTGATGGATGGAATGATGGAGGAAAGAGAGGGAGCGAGAGAGTGCACATTAGCCACTTGTCTTTCCTGTCCTTTCTGTGAAAAAAAAAGTATATTGTTAAAGAAGAGAAGGCTGGAGGGATGAAGGGATGGAGGAATGGAGGAGTAGAGGAAAGGAGGGACCTTTTGTGTGAGAGATGGGATGTTGTTAAAGGGACAGTCAGGAATCTGGTAAATGTGAATCTAGTAGTCTGGTCTGTCAACGTGTGTCAGTCTGTGTGACAGGTAGTGTATATCTGACCTCACTCTGACTCTGTTACGGTGATATAGAGGGAAAACAACATGAGAGGGAGAGATGAAAAGGGAAGATGGAGAGATGTCACAGAGAAAGGAAAATAAGAGAAGGAGTAGGGAGAGAGAGAGAGAGACATACTCATAAAGTATCCACCAATGTGGGCCATCCAAATAGAGGCCATCCTTAGCAAGTAGAGGAAGTTGTTGTGTAAATGAATCCAAACAGGAACCAAAGCAAAATATTGTAAATATTGTTAACAAAATTACATTTGAGTCATTTAGCAGACACTCTTATCCAGAGCGACTTAAAGGAGCAATTAGGGTTAAGTGCCTTGCTCAAGGGCACATCAACAGATTTTTCACATAGACGGCTTGGGGATTCAAACCAGAGACCTTTTTGGTAACTGGCCCAATGCTCTTAACCGCTAGGCTACCTGCACGCCATGACAAAAGACGTGGTGATCGCCTTAATCAATGTCAGATTTATTTTTCACATTTAGTAAACAGCGAGCTAGATCATTTGGAAGGTTATGGTGGGGGAATGGGAGTGTGTGTGTGTGTGTGTGTGTGTGCGTATATGTATTTTTCTGGTAAACATCTATGGTTTCTCCCATTAAACCTATGAATTCTTCTTGCGAAACGCAACTGTAGCCTAACCGACTGTATCAACCGTATCTATGCTTAGTTACTTTACCTCTACCTACACGTACATATTACCTCAATTACCTCAACTAACCTGTGCCCCCGCACATATACTCTGCAAAGGTACCACAGGTATTGTTGCTCTTAGTTGTTGCGCCTAGTTTTTTTCCCCTTTATTTTTTCCTTCAGTTTATTTTAGTAAATACTTTCTTAAGACACATTTTTCTTAAAACTGCATTGTTGGTTAAGGGCTTGTAAGTAAGCATTTCACTGTAAGGTCTACACCTGTTGTCATCGGCGCATGTGACAAATGCAATTTTGTTTTCATTTGGTTTTGATTTGATACCGACTACAGCGTATCTGGCTAGGCTAAAGTAAACAAAGGACTGGAGTACCCTAAGCTGCTTCCAGACCTCATATCTTTCTCTAACGAGAGAACATGTAAACAGGTGCCCGGACACAAGTTTAGACGGTTTATGACAGTTCCACAAGGCCACTGTTCAGAAACTGAGCTTCCAAACTCTAAAGTCCTTGTCAATCCCGTCGTGTTGAAGAGAAAAGGGGCCAATAGGGGGCAAAGGGATTTAGTCTATGTATGCCATGCCCCCAAACCACACTGTCAAGAGAAAGACCGTTTTACTGCAACAAGTCCGAACTGTATTGGCAGGACTGCATGTTTGGCTAATGCCACATATCATCTTCTCTTTACGGGTATTTCTTGAATATAATCTTAAGTGTGATTGATTAGTACAAAATGACATAGCTATTGTTATCAATCATGTGAATTGTGTTCCTCAGGGATAGTGTCCTCGTATGAGGTGAATTCTGCCTCAAATACCAGTAGACAACCACCTGACATCAATCAATGTCAATTCCTGACCTTTAGCCCAGTAGCATCCCTTCAGCTCAGCAGCTGACCTTTAGCTCAGGAAGAGTAGCTGCTGCTTCTGCAAAAGCTACTAGGGATCAAAACAAACAAACAAGCTCAGTAGCTCAGTAGCATACCTTCATGTGAGGTCACGTGAAGGTATGCCAAAGGAGTACCTAGCCAATGGAGTACCTAGTACCTATGCCAATGGAGTACCTAGCCAATGGAGTGCCTAGTTAGCCCTGACCTCAGTAGCACGCACACACACACACACACAGCGTTAATCAACCTTTACCTTAGATATAACGTCTTAACTTACAACATGCAAGTTCTCCACTGACCAATAAGATACCTCGTTAGTGCATGTACTGTATGAACTGTATGTTGAAACAGGATGTCAGATATAAGTGACCAATTACATATTGTAGAGATATTACATACAAAAAGCTGCCCGTTTTAACTTACAGTAGGCAAATTCTCACTGGCCAACGGGAGAGCCATGTCTAAATGGGGTGTCAGATATACGTGATGTGCTCAATGGCCTATAGTCATTAAAGTACTCATCAGGATTAACGGAGGCATTTTACAACATTTTACAACGTTACAATGTCTCGGGGGGGGCTTAAAAATCGAGTGAATGTGAGTGAACTCCGTACACACACAATGCAACACATGCATACTAGTCTGTACATACATACAGTAATCACTTTACATTCTATATGAAGGGGGGCAAGAAGGGGATTAGGGAAAAAATTGTATTTGTCACATGCGCCGAACACAACAGTGAAATGCTTACTTACAAGCCCTTAACCAACAATGCAGTTAAGAAAATCCCTAAAAAACTAAGAGATAAGAATAACAAATAATTAAAGAGCAGCAGTAAATAACAATAGCGGGGCTATATACAGGGGGTACTGGTACAGAGTCAATGTGTCAATGTGTGGGGGACACCGGTGTCGAGGTAATTATGTACATGTAGGTAGAGTTATTAAAGTGACTATGCATAGATAATAACAGAGGGTAGCAGCAGCGTAGAAGAGGGTGGGGGGTGGGCAATGCAAATAGTCTGGGTAGCCATTTGATTAGCTGTTCAGGATTCTTATGGCTTGGAGGTAGAAGCTCTTTAGAAGCCTCTTGGACCTAGACTTGGCACTCCGGTACCGCTTGCCATGCGGTAGCAAAGAGAACAGTCTATGACTAGGGTGGCTGGAGTCTTTGACAATTTTTAGGGCCTTCCTCTGACACCGCCTGGTATAGAGCGTTCCCGGATGGCAGGAAGCTTAGCCCCAGTGATGTACTGGGCCATACGCACTACCCTCTGTAGTGCCTTGCGGTCGGAGGCTGAGCAGTTGCCATATCAGGCAGTGATGCAACCCGTCAGGATGCTCTCAATGGTGCAGATGTAAAACGTTTTAAGGATCTGAGGTCCCATGCCAAATCTTTTCAGTCTCCTGAGGGGGAATAGGTTTTGTCATGCCTTCTTCACGACTGTCTTGGTGTGTTTGGACCATGTTAGTTTGTTGGTGATGTGGACGCCAAGGAACTTGAAGCTCTCAACCTGCTCCACTACAGCCCCGTCGATGCGTGCTCGGTCCTCCTTTTCCTGTAGTCCACAATCATCTCCTTTGTCTTGATCACATTGACGGAGAGGTTGTTGTCCTTGCACCACGCGGTCAAATCTCTGACCACCTCCTTATAGGCTGTCTCATCGTTGTCGGTGATCAGGCCTACCACTGTTGTGTCATCAGCAAACTTAATGATGGTGTTGGAGTCGTGCCTGGCCGTGCAGTCATGAGTGAACAGGGAGTACAGGGGGGGACTGAGCCCGCACCCCTGAGGGGCCCCTGTGTTGAGGATCAGAGTGGCAGATGTGTTGTTATCTACCCTTACCACCTGGGGGCGGCCCATCAGGAAGTCTAGGATTTGATGGTTCTTCGGAGGGCATAGCGAGATTTCTTATAAGCTTCCGGGTTAGAATCATGCTCCTTGAAAGCGGCAGCTCTACTCTTTAGCTCAGTGCGAATGTTGCCTGTTATCCATGTCTTCTGGTTGGGGTATGTATGTACAGTCACTGAGGGACGACGTCATCAATGCACTTATTGATAAAGCCAGTGACTGATGTGGTGTACTCCTCAATCGGAAGAATCCTGGAACATATTCCAGTCTGTGCTAGCAAAACAGTCCTGTAGCTTCATCTGACTACTTTTTTATGGAGCAAGTCACTGGTGCTTCCTGCTTCAATTTTTGCTTGTAAGCAGGAATCAGGAGGATAGAGTTATGGTCAGATTTGCCAAATGGAGGGCGAGGGAGAGCTTTGTACGCGTCTCTGTGTGTGGAGTAAAGGTGGTCTAGAATGTTTTCCCCTCTGGTTGCACATTTAACATGCTGATAGAAATTAGGTAAAACAGATTTAAGTTTCCCTGCATTAAAGTCCCCGGCCACTAGGAGCACCGCCTCTGGATAAGCGTTTCCTGTTTGCTTATGGTAGTATACAGCTCATTGAGTGCGGTTTTAGTGCCAGCTTCGTTCTGTGGTGTTATGTAGACAGCTACGAAAAATACAGATGAAAACTCTCTCGGTAGATAGTGTGGTCTACAGCTTATCATGAGATACTCTACCTCAGGCGAGCAAAACCCTGAGACTTCCTTGGATATTGTGCACCAGCTATTGTTTACAAATATGCATAGGCCCCCGCACCGTGTCTTACCAGAGACTGCTGTTCTGTCATGCCGATACGAGTGTATAACCCGCCAACTGTATGAAACATAAGATAGTACAGTTTTTAATGTCCCATTGGTAGGATATACATGCTTTCAGTTCGTCTCATTTATTTTCCAGCGATTGAGCGTTAGCTACAGAACGGAAGGCAAGGGCAGATTAGCCACTCGTCGCCTGATACTCATCTCTTTCCGCGAAACCTAAGTTTCCTTTTCCAGCGAATCACGGGGACCTGGGCCTGGTCGGGTGTCCGTAGTATATCCCTTGTGTCCGACTCATTTAAGAAGAACTCCAATTTGAGGTGAATAATCCCAGTTCTGATGTCCAGAAGCTCTTTTCGGTCATAAGAGACGGTAGCAGCAACATTATGTACAAAACAAGTTATGAACAATGCGAAAAGAAAAAAAAATTGCATGGTTGGTTAAGAGCCAATAAGACGGCAGCTCTACCCTCCGGGCGCCATCTTCACCAAGATGACGCCGGATGGCGCCGGAGGGTAGGGCTGTGATATGACCATTACAATCCACTGTATTATCCATGGCATGTTGGAACTTTTACTGCAATAACACAAATACATACAGTACCATACTGTATTTATCCACCCTAAAGGGTGTATTTCTCAAGATGAAGAGCCTTAGGAGAGAAGAGCATAGAATCTGTCCGGGTGAGAAGACAGGCTGTGCGGTGTGCCAATGCCCTAACATGTAAGACAGGTACTGAAGGCTACGGAACACCTTTACCTGGAGAAGACACACACACGCCACACACACTCCTGAACTTGTCATGCACACACACATCACACACACATTCTCCTTGAAAATCTACCGTATCCTCTAGAGCAGTGGTTCTCAACCTGCTTTTGAAAGCATACAAACCAGATAACGAGTTGATTATTTGAATCCGCTGTGTAGTGCTAGGGCAAAAAACATATTGGGTAACCCTCTGGGTCCCCAGGGCCAGGATTGAGAACCACTGCTTTAGAGAAAGAGCCGGTCTTGGCATGAAGGGACAGGACAGGGTTGGTGTTATTATAGAGGATATGAACAGACAGGACTCAACTAGGCCCCTCCTCTCTCGCCTGCTCTCTCTCCTGCTCTCTCTCTCTCTCTTTCGCTCACGCTCTCACTCGCTTTCACTCGCTCTCACTCACAGGATTTACTTTTGGAGCTTTTGGGTTTGGGTAATTTCAAAGAAAAAAGTTACTGTAAGTGGAAGATCAGAAACTATTCCTCATGGATCAAAGGATTAAGAGTCAGTCCTGAATTTGGATTTGGGTTAGTTCACGAGGTTGGGTCACAGTTCAAAAAGGGTTGAAGCCAAGCAATGTCATGCCATGTTGTCTGAGGTCTCAAACATTGAGGGTATCGGTTGGTTGTTGGTCAGGGCCCAACAGGGCTCAAGTTACAGTTACAGGCCAATCAACAAGCCTCTTCATTTCCTCCTAGTTACAGAAATAGCGATGCCGTGATGACCGCCCGACACCTTTATGACCTCATCAGATTTGTTGGTCACATGATGTCACGTAGGTTGATACATTTCTATGTTTTCATTTAGAAAGTCCCACTGTACCTAACGTCATTACGAAACTTTAGACATATGAGTTACCACACCCAGTCTTAGGGATGGCTAACTCTGGAAATTCCTTTGGTTTCTACTGAGTTACGTAAATCCAATGATAGTTTTTTTGCACCTTATTTGTGGAACAATCTTCAAAGTGTTAAGAAATTTGATGTTTTGGTGCCTCTAGGCTAATTCTATTTTTTATGACCGTGTTTTTCTTTCTGCTTGCATTTTGTACTATTATTTTGACGTGTGTATTTATTCTGTAATTTATGTAATTCAGGGCTCATCTGTAAAAGAGACATTGGTCTCAGTATGACTCCCTGATAAAATAAAGGTTAAATAAATCAAATAAAACACAATCTCTTCTCTCTCTCTCTCCCTGCTCTGTTGCCTTTCTAAGTTTAGATGTCTGATCTCGGTTCTTCCATTCTGCCAGCAAGGCATCCATCAGCCAGAATGTCGGAATATGAACTTCCGATCCGTGTCCTATATCTCCTGACTCTGGGACCACTTTGGAAGACACAACCAATGCCCCCATTGGCCCGATGCGGCCCTGACTGAGATCAAACAAAAGTTTCTGATCCTTGTTATCAGTTTACTAAATTCACTTGGTTCAATTCACTCAATTCAATTGGTTCAATGTATTCAATTCACTTGGTTCAATTCACTCAATTCAATTGGTTCAATGTATTCAATTCACTTGGTTCAATTCCCTCCACTGATCCTGCATATAACAATTCTATGGAATGGATAAGTTATCTATGATGTAAGACGATGAACTCTCTGAACTGTATTATCAACCCTCTAATCTGTGATGTCATAGTGCTCGAAGGCTTCCAGAATCAATACCACAAGGTGGAAACCACAGAGACCGCCACCGCGTCCCTCCTTATCTCTCTCCTCAATCACCATGCCCAATGGCAATGCTGGCACAGGTTGGCATGCCGTCATGCCTGTCGCCTACAGCAACCATTATAAGGTCAAGGCGTGAAAGTTAACAGAATGTTTTAGTGCCGGAATCATAAATACAGACAATGGTGACATAACTGTAGGTGTCAGCTAAAATACACTGGAGCTATGTCTCTAGAACGACAGACAGAACAGAGTCCCTCTGTTTACATGTACCTTCCATAACTCACTGAAGCGACAGACACAGTAGGGGAAGAGAAAAAACACGAAAAACAATAGTCTATAGTTTTATATCTCCTCTTTCTATCAAAAACACCCCTGACATGTAAATATACCAAAATGGCGGGCAAAAAGTGACGTCAAATAATCAAATCAGGAGCCAGAAATCCAATCCCAATTTCGTCACAGCAGTGGGAAAGATAAGTCAACATATATATCCTTTAGAATAATACTTCCTACTGCTATGTACACTGTATAACAACCTATTATTGATTACATCCGATATGAGTGTTTTTACAGACTGCACTTTAATATCTAACTACACGCTGTTTATACAGACAATACAACACAAGACAGACTGAGTACACACCAGCCTGGTTAAATAAAGGTTAAAATCATTTATTTTTATTTTTTATAAACAGACCACAATGTAATACCACAACAGATATGAATGATATGAATATTTACAATACACATTCGGATAGAGATTTACACTTCCAGTTAGCGTAGCTTACAGAGCAGGCTATCTACACCTGGGTTTCACTGGGAAGGTCTGTATGAGTCTCTCCAGACACACAGACATACCAGGAGGCAATTTGCCCCTAGGTACAGATCTAGAGTCGGATTATCTCCACAAATTCTAGTCTTAAAGCATTACGGGAGAGTAGTGAAAACTGACCTTAAATCAGTGTCTAGGGGCCTAGTTTAAACTACTCTGACAAGGCCAAAATCACGGCTGTTCAAACTGGCCTCTCATTTATCCCTAATCACACACATACACACAAACACACACACACTAGTCTTTCATCTCACTTCTCTTCAATCTTCTAGATGAAGGACAGACAGCCCACGTCAGGCTAGGGGATAGGGTTACACCACTGATAAGTATTCTTTGGTAATAACACCTTTGAAGTACCCTAAACCTGACCCTAAGGATGGGTGGCGGTGTCACGTTGAAACTCACTGAGCTCTTCAGTAAGGCCATTTGACTGCCAATGTTTGTCTATGGAGATTGCATGGCCGTGTGCTCGATTTTATACCCCTGTCAGCAACGGGTGTAGCTGGAAAAGCCGAATCCACTAATTTGAAGGGGTGTCCACATACCTTTGTATATATAGTGTATGCGGTTCTCTAACCCAGCTAGCTTAAGATGAACGCACTCATTGTAATTGCTCTGGATAAGAGCGTCTGCTAAATCACTCAAATATAATGCAAATGTGATGCATATACCCCCTGTAAGGGGAGTTTTTCCCCGGGACATACATGATGTTGTAATGAGAGAACTCTCAACATGTTCTATGGAGGGATTCTAGGATTTCCTCCCTAAAGCAAGGGGTGTAACTGGGGCCCTTTTGTGGCACACAGAAGGTGTAAGCGGAGGAGTGAGGGGTGCCTATGGGGCCGACATTAGGAGAGAATAACTAGGCTAAAGATCATAGGGTTCACACCACCTTTTCTAATGCTGCTGTGTGTGTGTGTGTGTGTGTGTGTGTGTGTGTGTGTGTGTGTGTGTGTGTGTGTGTGTGTGTGTGTGTGTGTGTGTGTGTATGTGCTGGCCCACAGGGAGAGTAACAGCTTATACACTTTAACAATTAGGGGTTCAACAGGGGTCTTCTAAGATCCTCAAAGTTCTTTGAAGATCCTTAAGGTTCTTGGCACTGAAAATTGCCCCCAAAAGGTTCTTCCAAGAACCCCAGTAGGAGGTGGGGTTCATCGAGGAACCTCCTTAGTTGGCGAGGGTTCTTGCAGGAACTTAACTGCCCAACTGAAACATTTGGATATGAATTTGAAAGGACAGCAGGTACAGGCACCTAACTGAAAAATGTAAAGACCTCCTCAATTTAAGGTAAGGTTTGTCCCTTGTATGATCTAAATTGATATCATTTTATGATGATACCATCTATATTTTCATATTTATGCAAATCTTTCTACAATGGAAAATGGACACAATTCAATGGATATCTATCAACAAAGAGGTAAGAATATGTTGAAGGCTAGCTGTATAGCGTGCAGATGACTGAACTGCTCACTTTTGTGTCTGCAGGTATACAGACGAGGAGGCATACAAAGGTATGTGAATTGGTATTGGTATGTGATGCAGATCACATTTACCATCCTCCCTTACCTCTTCAATGAATATCCCATAGGCCTCTACATTATGGACAAGGTATGTGTAGGAAAACCATGATCAAAACAGGTTTTTTCATTCACGTTCACCACAAAAACCCAAGGTATGAATATTGTCGTGTGCATATTTTGTTAATCATCTGTATAATGACTATTTTCTGGATTCACAGACTTCCCCCTCCCTACACCTCTGATGAATATAACAGGGAACCTGTTTCGATCACCATGCACTGCAAAAACATTCCGGCTATGGATAGGGAGAACATCAACACATTAACGTCAACACACCAGAGGATAAACCCATTGGACTTGGGGCTCTGCTGGGAGTTTACCTCATAATTAGATTTTTTTATTCTGCTTTGCCACTAAAATCATAATAACAATTATACACTAAAATATTGTGTTATTGTTGCTATTGTTATGCATATTAGTATTATTAAAAAGGTTTTTTCGAGGATCTCTTGTTTTTAGAGTTTACAGTAATAGCTCATACTTTACTGCATGTGAGCATAACACAGGGTTCCTATGGGAATAGGGATGATGTTTCACAAGATTCACATGTAGCGATCTGGAGCCATCGTGTCTCAGAGTAAGAATGATGATCTAGGATCAGATCCCCACCCCTGTGTCCATATTAATTGTGATCTAACAGGCAAAACTGACCTTAGATCAGCTCATGGCAGGGTTCCTATGAGAATAGGTACGTTTGCCATTGTTGTGTATGAGCATCAAAAGAATGCATGCTTGTCCTTGGTTATAACTGTCTTAATTGATCTCTCCTTCACCCACACCTCTATCCTTCCATCCCTCTCTCTCTGTCTCTCCTTCACCCACCCCTCTATCCTTACACCCCCCCCCCTCCCCCTCTCTCGCTCACTCTGTCCGTCACAGGTGACCTGCTTTGCTCTAGTTGAGTCAGTGTTGATATCTCCATTAAACACGCTTCCCTTTCAGCTGTCTGGTTTTCATATTGATATTTATTTGCAGAAGTTAACACTAGACTTCATTTGGAACAATAAAGGGTGTAACCACCGCAGTCTACTGCATGATCCTGTATAGACTACAGGTATTGTAGATGTAACTGCAGACTGCACTGGGGATTCCTGATCACTGTGTGTGTGTGTGTGTGTGTGTGTGTGTGTGTGTGTGTGTGTGTGTGTGTGTGTGTGTGTGTGTGTGTGTGTGTGTGTGTGTGTGTGTGTGTGTGTGTGTGTGTGTGTGTGTGTGTGTGTGTGTGTGTGTGTGTGTGTCTGCCTGTTTACACAGTATCAGGTGCAGTCAATGTTTGCGTGTGTGTTATCCATCCGTCTGTTCAATCCGTCAATACTCGAAGCTGGCCACAGGGGGCGATGTGTCATCCATACCATAGTCAGCCTTACCGTGTCTGTTCACACAGGGGGAAATTCCACCTACACTGACCCCTAAATACACACACACACAAACACACACATGGGTGGTTTCAATCAGGTCCTCGTTGTTAAACCTGAAAACGTAATCATTAGAACCAGTGCTCGACTTGGGATGAAAGAAGTCTTTCCAAGTCGGTCCATTAGACTATGTTCACTGAAATTCACAAAGAGCATTATGCTATAGAGACCTCTGATTATTCACTGTTAAGGGTTCACACACATTTTCCATGACTTCTCTATTACATTTAATCAAATGTTCATGACTATTATTATAGCCTACATTAACAAGTAAGCATTACTGACACTGGAAGGCTGCTGTGCCTGATCCCACGTTGTCCTGCCGTTGTGCCCTTGTTCAAGGCCTTTTACCCACCATAAAGTAGAACTGCACTGTTAGTCACATGTTGTCAACCCTCCATCTGGAGAGCTCCTGGGTGTGCAGGCTTGGCTTTTGATCTGGCCCTGAAAACACCCAAGTCTGCTTATCAAGGTCCTGTTAAGCAGCTGGCTTGAACAAAAGCCTGCACACCCAGTAGCTATCCTGGAGGATGGTTGCCACCCTTGATTGAAAATATTGCAACATTACAACCAAGTACTTTTGTCTTTATAAAATGATTCCCTCATTCAATGAATCAGGGATCAAATTGATAAAATGATAAAAATCAAATTGATACTTCAAAGCAAGGTAACTAACTAGACATGTTTATATATGAGGCTCACATATTAATGTTTCAGGGGAGATCTATGCACGGCAAGTTACTTGTCAATTAGGCTATTCTTAGAATATTTTTACATGACTACTACTAATAAAGGGGAATCCCAGCTTTCCAACGGTGCAGATTTATTTAGGCTAGTGCCGGTGGAAAGGCGACAATGACATGAATGCAATAGTTAACTAGCGCGATAACTGCTACAAGTTATGTTTTGAATTGGCTATCTAGTTAACTTAGCTAATTAGCTAGCTAGCAAACTACATTTGTTTATGTACACCTAAATCTAGCTAGCTAGCTTTCATAATACTCTGGCTTGACATTCGAAAGCTACTCAATGTAATTAACCAGCTGCTATCTGGCGAGGTGATTTGTAACTTTGCAAGCTAATGTTAGCTACGTTAGGTTACGTTAGCTACAGCCTACAGGACTGTATCGAACCGTTAGCTACCTAGCCAGCTAACTAACTACCGCAGAGACTAAAGTGACTGGCCTATGGGTTCTATTTACAGAGTCCGATCCCATCAACATCTGCATTAACATCAAGCTCAGCACCAGGAACTAGTGTGAGTCACCTTAAAATAAATATTTCCGTGATTCCATGATGAGCAAATAAATATACTGGATCTAGACATTAGTTGATTGTTGAGGCAAAGCTTGAAGTCTAAATTGGAGAAAAGCAGAGTTATTAGTAAGGAAGGGATGGCGTGGGTGACAATGTGGTCTTGAGCAAGGCACTTAACCCTAATTGCTCATGTTAGTCGCTCTGGATAAGAGCGTCTGCCAATTGGCTAAAATGTAAATGTGATATTACTGGTGTCTGTTGGGGGTGGGTATTGTGTGTGAAGGTTAGTATACATGATCTATTGACATGAGGGGGGTGGGTGGATATAGTACCTTGTTTGAGTGGGGACAAAGTAGTAAAATGTTTGCTAATCACTGACTAGTGTGTGTCCTACAGACTAATCCTGTTGCTGCTAATTATGATCCTGACACCAGCTTTAGTAGTACAGATCCTGTAGACCCATTGGATGAAAGCTTTCAGCCGGCAGCAAGCTCAACATTATCTGACTCGGAAGAGGAAAGGACTGCATGGGGCTGGTTAGAGCCAAAGTGTATAGTCTATGGGTCCAAGGTCATTGAGCCCATGAAGTTTTGCCAGACCAGCTGCCATTGCCTAACACAAGACCAAGTTCACCAGCTGAAGAACATCCAGGACCCTGCCTGGACCATTCAGCCAACACAACATCCATTTTCAGTTATACTGATGTTGTAGTATCATGTAGAATGCCAAGTATGCTCACAACTGCATTGCGGTATAGATATTATTAGCTGATGTACATACAGTGCATTTGGAAAGTATTTAGACGCCTTCACCTGTTTCCACATTTTGTTACGTTACAGCCTTATTCTAAAATTGATTCAATTGAAAAGGTTCCTCATCAATCTACATAAATTACCCCATAACGAAAAGCAAAAAAACAAGGAATACCCTATTTACATAAGTGTTGAGACCCTTGGCCAGGGAGGTGACCAAGAACCCAATGGTCATTCTGACAGAGCTCCAGAGATCCTTTGTAGAGCTGGGAGAACCTTCCAGAAGAACAACCATCTCTGCAGCACTCCACCAATCAGGCCTTTATGGTAGAGTGGCCAAATGGAAGCCACTCCTCAGTAAAAGGCAAATGACAGCCCGCTTGGAGTTTACCAAAAGGCATCTAAAGGACTCTCAGACCATGAGAAACAAGATTCTCTGGTCTGATGAAACCAAGATTGAACTCTTTGGCCTGAATGCCAAATATCACGTCTGGAGGAAACCAGACACCCCTCACCTCCTGGCCAATATCATCCCTATGGTTGAGCATGGTGGTGGCAGCATCATGCCGTGGGGAAGTTTTTCAGCGGCAGGGACTGTGAGACTAGACAAGATCGAGGGAAAGATGAACGGAGCAAATTACAGAGAGATCCTTGATGAAAACCTGCTCCAGAGCGCTCAGGACCTCAGACTGCGGCGGTTCACCTTCCAACAGGACATCGACCCTAAGCCCACAGCCAAGACAACGCAGGAGTGGCTTCGGGACAAGTCTCTGAATGTCCTTGAGTGGCCCAGCCAGTGCCCGGACATCTTTGGAGAGACCTGAAAATAACTGTGCAGCAACGCTCCCCATCCAACCTGACAGAGCTTGAGAGGATCTGCAGAGAAGAATGGGAAAAACTCCCCAAATACAGTGTGCCAAGCTTGTAGCGTCATACCCAAGAAGACTCGAGGCTGTAATCGCTGCCAAAGGTGCTTCAACAAAGTACTGAGTAAAGCGTCTGAATACTTATGTAAATGTGATATTTCCGTTTTTTATGTTTAATAAATGTGTAATTTATGGGTTATTGTGTGTAGATTGATGAGGGGAAAAACACAATTTAATCAATTTTAGAAAAAGGCTATAACGTAACAAAATGTGGAAAAAGTGAAGCGGTTTGAATACTTCCAGAATTCAATGTATGTATATAATGGAGTTTGATAAAATGTTTTATATCATTTTTTTTTTTTTTACAAATGTACTGACAAGTGACTAAAAGATTCCAGCTGCATCAGAAACCAATAAAGTGTTGACTTAAACTTCTGGATCAATTCATTGTGATATTGATGAAATATATTTGGAAGTCACCAGCTACAATCTTACTCCCAACAGAATGTGCAGGGATTTGGTGTATCGTTTCAACTTTCAATTGTTGGCAAGTAAACATGTTTCAATAAAACAGTAGATTAGTCTGTCAATATCGCAAATAAGTAGACATGGCTTGTATTGAAGACAATGTTTATTTGCTCTGGAGACCGACCAAGGTGAGTTTACACAGCAGTATGCACAAACAGTTATGGTTTTGAATGACATATATACAGTGGAAGGAAAATATACTACTAACTTCTATAATAAATACCACCGTTTTACAAAGGGAATACTTGCATATGGTGTGTTTGGGGGATGCAGTGAGGTGTTCGTAGTCTCTTTGATACAAGGGGAGATTGTTGTTATGGGACCTTTCACATCTCCTCGAGTCAATCAACTTCTTTGTATACAACATACTGTCCATCGTGTGAGGGATAAAGTGCTTGAATGGCCCCAACAACACACGCAGATTCGGTGTCCTTTGCCATGCTTCGCCCCACGTAGAACAAACTGCGAAGATAATCTGTAGGCCACCAAGCGATATTGTCTGTCTGGGGCGGCTTGTACAGTAGCTTAGCGGCTAAGAGTTTTGGGCCAGTAACCGAAAGGTTGCTGGGTTGGAATTCCCAAGCCGAGAAGGCGAAACATCTGCCAAAGTGCCCTTGAGCAATGCACAATGTCCATAAGAGAATGACAGAATGACAAAAATGGTATAGTTACTCAAAGACTAATATGAGTCATGAAGCCAAAGTCATTCCTTTACTCTTTGTCAGCATCATCAAAACAAATCTCCAGTTTTGCTCATAATGAGATAGCAAGGCTAGCTAGGTAACATTAGCTAGCTATAATGTTAGTCTACAGTACATTTTGGGTATAGCAAACAAAGCTAGCTAGCTCAACGTGGCTAGTTTGGCTCGAGGTGGTTATAGCAAGCCCCATTCAGGCCCGAATCGACCACAAAATTACACTGTACTGAAAAACACTACCTTTGTGTAAAAAGAGAACTTATATTGCTAGCTAGCAATCGACAGCAAAACAACTTACTTGTTTGTCATTTGCTCTCCTGATCCAGATGGTCTAGGCTGCTGCTGCCAGTTGATCTTGGAGGTTCTACAGAACGTCTCCAGCACCCCTCTATCCATATGTGCGTCAGAACGTTGATGGTCTGTCACACACACAATCCATTGGGTCTGCAGTGACACTCTCCAGTAAGAACTGTCCAAAATTTAAATGTGTTGCATCGCAGACATTCCTCTTCTGTCAGCATGGATGGACAGCACCTGCATAGGGAACACCAGTTGGAGTTTGACCGTGGCTCTTGGCGTCTGACCCCATCGCTGCTTGCTGGTCTCGCAATTCTTGAAGTTTACATACACTCAATTAGTATTTGGTAGCAATGCCTTTAAATTGTTTAACTTGGGTCAAACGTTACGGGTAGCCTTCTACAAGCTTCCTACAATAAGTTGGATGAATTTTGGCCCATTCCTCCTGACAGAGCTGGAGTAACTGAGTCAGTTTGTAGGCCCCTTCGCTCGCAAACGCTTTTTCAGTTCTGCCCTCATATTTTCCAGAGGATTGTGGTCAGGGCTTTGTGATGGCCACTCCAATACTGTACCTTGACTTTGTTGTCCTTAAGCCATTTTGCCACAACTTTGGAAGTATTCTTGGGGTCATTGTCCATTTGGAAGACCCATTTGCAACCAAGCTTTAACTTCCTAACTGATGTCTTGAGATGTTGCTTCAATATATCCACATAATATTCCTACCTCATGATGCCATCTATTTTGTGAAGTGCACCAGTCCCTCCTGCAGCAAAGGACCCCCACAACATGATGCTGCCACCCCCGTGCTTCACGGTTGGGATGATGTTCTTCGGCTTGCAAACCTCCCCCTTTTTCCTCCAAACAAAGCAATGATCATTATGTCGAACAGTTCTATTTTTGTTTCATCAGACCAGTGGACATTTCTCAAAAAAGTATGATCTTTGTCCCCATGTGCAGTTGCAAACCGTAGTCTGGCTTTTTTATGGCGGTTTTGGAGCAGTGGCTTCTTCCTTGCTGAGCGGCCTTTCAGGTTATGTCGATATAGGACTCGTTTTACTGTGGATATAGATACTTTTGTACCTGTTTCCACCAGCATCTTCACAAGGTCCTTTGCTGTTGTTCTGGGATTGATTTGCACTTTTCGCACCAAAGTATTCTCATCTCTAGGAGACAGAACGCGTCTCCTTCCTGAGCGGTATGACAGCTGTGTGGTCCCATGGTGTTTATACTTGCGTACTATTGTTTGTACAGATGAACATGGTACCTTCAGGCGTTTGTAAGTTGCTCCCAAGGATGAACCAGACTTGTGGAGGTCTGCATTTTTTTTTCTGAGGTCTTGGCTGGTTTCTTTTGATTTTCCCATGATGTCAAGCAAAGAGGCACTGAGTTTGAAGGTAGGCCTTGAAATACATCCACAGGTACACCTCCCATTGACTCAAATTATGTCAATTAGCCTATCAGAAGCTTCTACGTAAACTTCTGACCCACTGGAATTGTGATACAGTGAATTATAAGTGAAATAATCTGTCTGTAAACAATTGTTGGAAAAATTACTTGTGTCATGCACAAAGTAGATATCCTAACCGACTTGCCAAAACTATAGTTTGTTAACGAGAAATTTGTGGAGTGGTTGAAAAACGAGTTTTAATGACTCCGACCTAAGTGTATGTAAACTTCCGACTTCAACTGTAACCTGAACTGAGCTATCTAAACCAGAGGAATTTTCCCTGTGTGTATGTGTGCGTGTGTGTATGTGTGCGTGTGTGTGTGCGTGCATGTGTATGTATGTCTACTTATCTCAATGAGAGAGAAGCCTGACCGGGAGGTTGATGATGACTGAGTAAGGCCTTGGACACTCCAGAAAACCATGTTCCCTCATTTATTAACCTCTTTACTAGCGAGAGAATCTCTTCCCTCCTCTCCCTTCCCCCCTCCATCCACCCATCTCTCTGTTTTCTCCTCCTCCAAACAATGTCCCTTTCACGCTCGCGTTAAAATATCTCCCCGACCGTCTCTTTTGTTCAGCTACTAACTTATCCTCTTTCTTTCGCTACCCTCTCTCCTCTCTTTTCTCCTCAGGGCCAGGGTGAATAGGGAACAACAGAGTTACCTACAGACCATTAGAGCATAGAAACTTTGATTGCACCCAGTTAAATACACCCTGAACACTGAATAGGGAAAGTGGGTGAGAGAATGTGGAGAGGGGGATAGAGATGGAGTGGGGGAAAGAGAGAGGGAGAGATACAAGAGAGAGGGGACGGAGTAGGGGAGAGAGAGAGACGGGAGGGAAAGAGAGTGATGAGAAAATAAGATGGATGAGATTTACAATCTCACACAGGGATAGAGAGAGAAAAGAGGGAAGAACGAAAGAAGGAAGAGAGGAAACAGGTGAGAAAAGGGAAGGAATCCCACAATAAAAAAAAAAAAACACCTAAATATGTTTTCAAAACCGTCAGACTGTTTGAAGTTGCGTGTGTAACCCCTGTAGGATTCTAGAATGTCTGACACACACACTACTTTCATGTTGGGGGTCCCCGGGCAGTTTGGGGTGGGCCGTCGAAACAACACAGATCGCTCGGCGGAAACCCACGGATCTTCATTATGAGAGTTGTTACAGACTAGAACGCCCCTCACCACTTATCTATTTCCTAATTCCTGCCATGTGTAGAGAGGGCTTAGATCTAGGACTGCATTCCAAATGGCACCCTATCCCCTACATAGTGCACTACTTTTGACCAGGGCCCATAGGGAATATGGTGTCATTTGGAACACATACATAGAGTAACTATGGCACACTTCCTTACACAAATAGATACATTGGTACAGAAATGGTTTGAAAACATTGAAAGAGATGGAAAATAGATACAGTTGAAGTCGGAAGTTTACATACACCTTAGCCAAATACATTTAAACTCAGTTTTTCACAATTCCTAACATTTAATCCTAGTAAGAATACCCTGTTTTAGGTCAGTTAGGATCACCACTTTATTTTAAGAATGTGAAATGTCAGAATAATATTAGAGAGAATGATTTATTTCAGCTTTTATTTCTTTCATCACATTCCCAGTGGGTCAGAAGTTTACATACACTCAATTAGTATTTGGTAGCATTGCCTTTAAATTGTTTAACTTGGTTCAAACGTTCCTGGTAGCCTTCCACAAGCTTCCCACAATAAGTTGGGTGCATTTTGGCCCATTCCTCCTTACAGAGCTGGTGTAACTGAGTCAGATTTGTAGGCCCCTTCGCTCGCAAACGCTTTTTCAGTTCTGCCCTCATATTTTCCAGAGCATTGTGGTCAGGGCTTTGTGATGGCCACTCCAATACCTTGACTTGTCCTCAAGTCATTTTGCCACAACTTTGGAAGTATGCTTGGGGTCAATGTCCATTTGGAAGACCTATTTGCGACCAAGCTTTAACTTCCTGACTGATGTCTTGAGATGTTGCTTCAATATATCCACATCATTTTCCTCCCTCATAATGCCATCTATTTTGTGAAGTGCACCAGTCCCTCCTGCAGCAAAGCACCTCCCACAACATGATGCTGCCACCCCCGTGCTTCACGGTTGGGATGGTGTTCTTCGGCTTGCCTCCCCCTTTTTTCTCCAAACATAACGAGGGTCATTATGGCCAAACAGTTCTATTTTTGTTTCATCAGACAGGAGGACATTTCTCCAAAAAGTATGATATTTGTCCCCATGTGCAGTTGCAAACCGTAGTCTGGCTTTTTTATCGCGGTTTTGGAGCAGTGGCTTCTTCCTTGCTGAGAGGCCTTTCAGGTTATGTCGATATAGGACTCGTTTTACTGTAGATATAGATACTTTTGTACCTGCTTCCTCCAGCATCTTCACAAGGTCCATTGCTGTTGTTCTGGGATTGATTTGCACTTCGCACAAAAGTATGTTCATCTTTAGGAGACAGAACGCATCTCCTTCCTGAGAGGTATGACAGCTGCGTGGTCCCATGGTGTTTATACTTGCGTACTATTGTCTGTACAGATGAATGTGGTACCTTCAGGCATTTGGAAATGGATGGCTGAGATATGTGGAGGAAGTCTTGGATGATTTCTTTAGTTTTTCCCATGATGTCAAGCAAAGAGGCACTGAGTTTGAAGGTAGGCCTTGAAATACATCCACAGTTACACCTCCAATTGACTCAAATTATGTCAATTAGACTATCAGAAGATACTAAAGCCATGACATAATTTTCGGGTATTGTCCAAGCTGTTTAAAGGCACAGTCAACTTAGTGTATGTAAACTTCTGGCCCACTGGAATTGTGATTCAGTGAATTATAATGGAAATAATCTGTCTAAAAACAATTGTTGGAAATATTACTTGTGTCATGCACAAAGTAGATTTCCTAACCGACTTGCCAAAACTATAGTTTGTTTACAAGGAATTTGTGGAGTGGTTGAAAAACGAGTTTTAATGACTCCAACCTAAGTGTATGTAAACTTCCGACTTCAACTGTAGCTATTGGCTGGCAAAGAGAGAGAGATGTAACTGTGTCCCACAGGGGTATATCTAAGTGTTGCATAACTAAACCATTGCGTAACTAAACTAAAGCACACACTCTTCAGAGGTAAACGTGGTAGCCTGAGGCTGCACTGGGACATTTCGCGTTATAATGAAATGTCAATCTGGGAGAGATACAAAAGGAAGGATGGCAGGCAGGCAGTTTCTCTCTTTCTCTCTCTCTCTCTCCTCTCTCAGAGAGAGAGAGAGAGACAGGGCAAGTTATTACACATCATAGAACTTACTAAACCTAACCCTCTTTCACTTCTTTGCACTTCTATGTCCGTCTGCCTCCACTAACCTAGAAATATCAGCCTTTGACATTGTCCTTGAAAGTACATGGTCAAATGAGTCCATGCACTCCCTCGCCATCCTCATATATCTCGCTATCAGCCTCCCAAATGGAACCCTGTTCCCTTTATAGTGCACTACTTTTTGACCAGGGCGCATATAGATTAGGGTGCCATTTGGGACCAAACTGTCTGACAAATGTTGCTCTTCTACTCTTCAGGATGCACATACTGAGAGCCCAATGAGGAGCTGGGAAACAGGGGCACATAAAGTCACGGGGCACATAAATGGCCTTAACACCGTGACTTATGATCTAGTGGTACTAAATAAATGTGGACTTGGGGCCAGAAGCCCATCCAGCTCTCCTTATTTACACATTAACACTGCATAGAGACCACTCACTGGGACATGGTATGTAGTGAGGTTAGCACTTCTTCCAAACACATGGCTCTCTATGGGAAACTGATCATTGAGAAATGGTATGTACCGGGGTGAGCTTCAAAACCTAAATTATTCTATACAAATACCAAAATAATTCCTGGTTAGACACATCTAGGGACTGAAACCAGTGGCTAGCTATGTGGCCTGAGAGAAAAGGTGAAACACATCAATCTGAATCACAGTGGCACTGTGTATCAGTTTGTCTTTAGCCACTGTCTGTAATGTAAAGTGTTGCCCACACTGGCTCCACATTAATCAGTTGGCTTGTTGAGAATACTTATTTTAGTCCTCCATTACGCACACACACACACACACACACACACACACACACACACACACACACACACACACACACACACTCTCTCTCGACCGTCTCAGAATAACGTGGTATAAGTAGCATCAGTGTCATAACCAGTAAACCAGCAGAGACATCCAATTCCCTCTATCTATAATAGGAAAACATCATGTCATACTCCGGAATGGCACGTTGTGTGTGTGTGTGTCTGTGTGTGTGTGTCTACCTTTCACCATGCCATCAAAACAGAAGAAACATGACATCAACATGCTTCATAAAATCTGCACTTTGTAATAAACCTTTTAGCACAAATCCATCTGTCTAGAAAGGGCAGCAGTAAGCAGATTTATAAAAAAAAGATATAACTTTCCTTCCCCTCAAAGACATATAAATCAGATATGTGAGTCCAGATATAACTCAGACATTATGACATCACAGTGCTTCTGCCAGGACGGCCCTGTTCAGTGGAGGAAGGCTGAAGGCCCTGTTCAGTGGAGGAAGGCTGAAGGCCCTGTTCAGTGGAGGAAGGCTAAAGGCCCTGTTCAGTGGAGGAAGGCTGAAGGCCCTGTTCAGTGGAGGAAGGCTAAAGGCCCTGTTCAGTGGAGGAAGGCTGAAGGCCATGTTCAGTGGAGGAAGGCTAAAGGCCCTGTTCAGTGGAGGAAGGCTAAAGGCCCTGTTCAGTGGAGGAAGGCTGAAGGCCCTGTTCAGTGGAGGAAGGCTAAAGGCCCTGTTCAGTGGAGGAAGGCTGAAGGCCATGTTCAGTGGAGGAAGGCTAAAGGCCCTGTTCAGTGGAGGAAGGCTAAAGGCCCTGTTCAGTGGAGGAAGGCTGAAGGCCCTGTTCAGTGGAGGAAGGCTGAAGGCCCTGTTCAGTGGAGGAAGGCTGAAGGCCCTGTTCAGTGGAGGAAGGCTGAAGGCCCTGTTCAGTGGAGGAAGGCTAAAGGCCCTGTTCAGTGGAGGAAGGCTAAAGGCCCTGTTCAGTGGAGGAAGGCTAAAGGCCCTGTTCAGTGGAGGAAGGCTGAAGGCCCTGTTCAGTGGAGGAAGGCTAAAGGCCCTGTTCAGTGGAGGAAGGCTGAAGGCCCTGTTCAGTGGAGGAAGGCTGAAGGCCCTGTTCAGTGGAGGAAGGCTGAAGGCCCTGTTCAGTGGAGGAAGGCTAAAGGCCCTGTTCAGTGGAGGAAGGCTAAAGGCCCTGTTCAGTGGAGGAAGGCTGAAGGCCCTGTTCAGTGGAGGAAGGCTAAAGGCCCTGTTCAGTGGAGGAAGGCTAAAGGCCCTGTTCAGTGGAGGAAGGCTAAAGGCCCTGTTCAGTGGAGGAAGGCTGAAGGAAGGCTGAGGGATGACAGTCGTAGAAATAATAATAATATTAATTTATAAAATTTCTATAGCGCTTTTCATAATCTCAAAGCGCTTCAAAAAGCAAACGGGCATCATGAGTAGCCTAGCCATAGTTAGGTCAACCAATAGGGAAAGGGAAATACCTAGTCAGTTTTACAACTGAATGCATTCAACTGAAATGTGTCTTCCGCATTTAACCCAACCCATCTGAATCAGAGAGGTGCGGGGGGGCTGCCATAATTGACATCCATGTCTTCGGGACCTGGGAAACAGTGGGTTAACTGCCTTACTCGGGGGCAGAACAACAGATTTCTACTTTGTCAGCTCAGGGATTCAATCCGGCAACATTTCAGTTACCGGCCCAACCCTCTAACCACTAGGCTACCTGTCGCCTCAATAGAGACCAAGTCTTTGAGTGCACCCATCTTCCAAAGATGGAGAGAGACAGTTCAAGGCTTGATAAGACGAAGGTGGTCAGGGAGATGGTTGTCTGGTGACGATCATGTAGAATGCAACTCTGGGAACCAGCTTGAGTCGTGTAGTTACTGGACTTCCTACTTCACAAAGTATGACACCCACTTGGGTGATGCCTCAGCAGCTCTGGGCACCAGAAAGCTCACCACACACAGTTCAGAGTAGTACAGTAGCCGGTCGTCCTCACTTCGAGCCCTCTGCCTCTGTGCTGCATTCCTCTACTGCATCTCCCGTTCCTCTCAAGCTTCAGGTGACTCTTCAATTCATGTTTTCAAGATCAGGAACCAGGTGCCAGGTAAAACAAAAAAAGCTGGTACCGATGCATCATTCGAACAAAAACAATTAGCTAGCTAGCCAAAAAGAGTTGACCTGCCAGTCCATCTGCAAATCCGTGAGTCAAAACCACCAGAAATATGCAACGAAACTCAATGTTATCATAAAATAAAACAGCGGATTAAAAAAAGTTATTAAAAACACTTAAAAATAATTGTATATGTACATATTTACGGGAGCTCTCTGCTTAGGCTGCTACTAGGACAGACACATCTTTCCAGTATAGAACAGACACATCTTTCCAGTATGTGGAACATAGGATCTGGTGAGTTCTAAGTGAAACATTTCTATCTGCAATGCTCTAAACATGGACAAATTACAAACTTTAACAAAGATGGTGTGTGTACCACAGATTTCCACTAACCCTAGATCAGACACATCCAGTCCCCATACCTCCACCTCTCTGACCACTTATCCCCTTCTTTCCTCTCCTCTTTATATCCTGTTTCCCTGTCTTTCTCAGAGACCTGAGCAGGTGTTCCACTCTGACTTTGGGGGTCAAAGGTCATAAATCAAAGCAGCTCAAAAAGCCGGGGGTTGTGGGAGTCAGGAAGTGGATGGCTCTCCAAACCAGCTGTGTGTGTCACTCAGGTGAAGTGGGTACCTGTGTGTGTGTGTGTGTGTGTGTGTGTGTGTGTGTGTGTGTGTGTGTGTGTGTGTGTGTGTGTGTGTGTGTGTGTGTGTGTGTGTGTGTGTGTGTGTGTGTGTGTGTGTGTGTGTGTGTGTGTGTGTGTGTACCCCGGAGGTACTACACACACACTCACGCACGCACATACACACCTGAGGTAACAATGACTAATCTACAAGGTGCAGCCCTCTGAAATGCTATACAAATACACATTAATCTTACTTCCATATACCCTTCTGTATACTGTATGTATATCCATACACTCTGTCATCACCCTGTCTTTCTTTCACCAAGAGGAGATACAACAGCCTTAGAACGTCTGTACAGTGACAGGTAATAGCGGTGGGATCTAAAAAAAAAAAAAATATATATATATATATATATATATATATATAATATTTTAGACCCCACCGGTATTACCTGTCACTGTACAGACGGTCTAAGGCTGTTGTATCTCCTTTATGATAACATATATATATATTTACATTTACATTTACATTTATGTCATTTAGCAGACGCTCTTATCCAGAGCGACTTACAGTAGAGTGCATACATTTTATTACATTTTACACACTGAGACAAGGATATCCCTACCGGCCAAACCCTCCCTAACCCGGACGACGCTATGCCAATTGTGCGTCGCCCCACGGACCTCCCGGTTGCGGCCGGCTGCGACAGAGCCTGGGCGCGAACCCAGCCCAGCCTGGGCGCGAACCCAGAGACTCTGGTGGCGCAGCTAGCACTGCGATGCAGTGCCCTAGACCACTGCGCCACCCGGGAGGCTATATATATATATATAGTAAGAACATGGTACCATATAAACTTGTCCAGGTATATGAACATTCCTCTGTATTTATCCCACTGTCTCTCTTTTCAGAGTCATCTCCTCATTCATTCATCATTCCCTTCATTGGCAGCAGTACTCTTTTCTATCTCTCCAAAGAGGACAAGCTTCTAGAACATAATCCTTCATGGGAAGAGGCACCAGGCACTGAACTCTGCTTGCCAAGCACACACACCTCCAGTAGGGTTAGAGACACATGACCACGTGACATTAGACATTAGACACAAGCAGGTGTGTGTGTGTGTGTGTGTGTGTGTGTGTGTGTGTGTGTGTGTGTGTGTGTGTGTGTGTGCGCTGCGCACACGTGCTTGCATGTTTGTCTGTGGGAGGTAGAGGACAGCTGCTTTATATGACGCAGTTTATCCTTATTCAAAACAGGTGTCTTCCTAACGTTTTCTCCCAAGAGCAGGCGTCAACACTACAGGATAAAAGGAAGGATCCTTCCCCGGGATGTGGATTTAAGAGGACAGCAGTGGATCGGGACAACAGGTGGGAAAATGCCCCATGAGAGGGTAATGGGTCTCCGGCCTTATGCAGTCCGTTGGAGCGTCGACACTCTCAAATCTGGGGAAATTAAACTCTGGGAGTCGTCTTGGAGGGGCCTTAATAGAGGGTGTATCTGGGTGTTGCTCTCCCTAATCCGTCAATGAGCGGTCACCGGTAGGGCCAGTGAAGACCGACAGACGGGAAGTCTCAGTAATGAACGGAAGAGAAAGAACGAGACCCCTGAGGGAAGAAAGTGTATTTCTCTCTCACCAAACGCAGGTTTCAAAATGTCCGCCACACACTTGAAAACTTTATCACCACGAGATGTAAAATCTAGATCACATTCCATAGTTCCATTCCAGACAATAGGTCGTTATCAATAAAAAAGTCACAAGACATTGCAGAGCGTTTGATTTGTCTCCCGGGTGGCAAGGAGAACCCCAGCTCCGCTAAAACCATTGACAACTAGGTGACGTTTTCAAGGGATTATTAAATAAAATGTTATAACTAGTTTTAATATCAACATATCTTAAGAGCATAGTCAGAACTACACATTTCAGATTATTCCACATTTAGCTCTATCATCAGAGTTACAGTATACAGCAAATATGCTTTTCATATTTAGTAAACATCGATTGATCATGTCATTTCAGGTTCGGCAATTGACCTGTTTTATATCAGCTCCCTTTTGCTCAGACGGGCAGGGTGGAAATATTTGAGGTGTGTCCTTAAAAACATGATCCAAAAGTGCTCATTTCCGGCAGCGCTGATTGGGATATTTAAGACCAATCAAAAGCTGGTTTTAGCAGTAACACAGATGGTTATGTGATGCACACGGATCACATTCTCATGGAACAAGAGTAGCCTAATGTGCTTTTGGTGCATGTATACTTCGTATTTAGAAACATAAAACCAAATGTTTTTTTCCCCCCCATTTCGTTTTATTCTATTAAAAACCAAGCATAGCCTCCCTTCCTTTCAATTAAGGCTTTTTTTTCTGCCCAATGTAATCGCAAAGTAGTCAAGACTGTCAGTAAAGAGTTTGGCTCCTGAGACCGCTTGGAAATACATCTAAAATCACCAAAGCTT